>NC_092351.1:22305634-22441158 GCF_963676685.1 Mytilus edulis | reverse complement strand
GAATTTGACATCATTATAATGGCACATTTGTTTTAGGATTGTGTTATACTCAGTGACATCACATTGTATCCTTGGTAATATTCCAGATACAATTGCTCGACAGTTTTGACATCTTACAAAGTTAATGATTTCTTGAAAAATGTCCACAAATTGTTGTACATTCATTTTGCTACTTGCATCATTGCCACCTACATGAATTATAATTGTATTGTATGTACTCAGATCCATATTTCTTATGTCTTCGTATAAATCTAGTACATTTGCTCCTCTGTGAACATGGACATCTATATAATCTTTTAATTTAGATGGGTCAATTCCTTTTATGGTTTAAAGGAATACGACTACTTTATTTCTCATAAAACTTCAATTACTAGTTATCAAGAACATACATAAACATAACTATAAGGTAAAATTAGTACATGCATGTGTAAAAGATACAATTAAATTAACTTGGAGGACTGACTTTCACATTTATAACTTTTACATAGTTTTTCCAGAAACATATATACACATATATGTCTCTGGTTTTTCTAATATTACAATATTTGATGAGTTTAACTGTTGAACAGCTTTAAAGATATAAGGGTTTGACTAACAGTAGTTCCTTAAACATTTCCTTCTTTTTCTATAGTTTAAATGTTTTACAATTCATAATGTAATGGTACTCGTCATCAATATTGTTTGTGTCACAGAGACGGCATATTCTGTCTTCTCTGTGTAAATCCTGACACCTTCTAGACTCAATCGGCAACTACCACATCTATATCTGCGTAATATATGAATTTAGAAAGGTAAAAAGGAAAAGTAGTTTTCAAATTGATAATTCTTTTTGAAAATACGACAACATTATGTTTTATGCGATTCTGCAATAAAAGCAAAGAATTCTTCTTGAAACTGGTATTTGGGTTTTTGTTTAATACATTTTGACACCCATTTATCACAAACTGTGCACAAGGACGGATAACTAATATACGTCCTTGCTGTGCATTATAGTTGTAATTTGCAATTGTTTTAAATTTTAATTTTTTCCTCATTAGGTGAAAGTATGAATAAAAGGACAAGGTACAATAAGGGCCAATTTTGGCCCCCTCTTGAAAGACATTGAATTTTATTATTTCAATAGACTAGGTATAGAAGCTTAAAAAAAATGACATTTTTTTTGGTGATTCTCATTTTTTGGTTGCCTAGCAACAGATTTGAAACCTGTCAATAATATGCTATTTTTAACCTTATCTAAAAAAAATCGTAATTTCCATATGAATCAAAATGTATAATTGTAAAATACATATATGGAAATCTAAAGCTGTAATGTTTTGTTTATCTTTATTAATTGAACGAGTATTTATCAACACCTTAACCACTAGTATGTCCCTTAGCAACAGTAATGTATATTAAGCAACAGTAGACTTTGGTATATGTTCATGGCTTATGTAAACAATAATATGTTAACCAAAGCTATGTTTTATTGCTTGGTACTTTTAGGACAATTGTACAAATCTTACAATTTGTTTGGCTTGTTTTTTTTTTTCGCTGAAAAACTACCTAGCAACCGTAATAACTGCATAGCAACGACCTTTTTCATTTATGATTTACGTTGATGTTGTATTTCTCTAATAGTATATTGTCGTCTAAGTAAATGAGCTTTTATAGATTAATCTCTGTCCGACTATGGATGAAAATAGCTTGGTATTCACTTTCAACAAACAACCCCCCCCCCCCTCCTCCTCCCCAAAAAATAGCAAATAAATAAATAAATAAACATGACAACCCTCATATTTTGGTCCGATTATGGGCCCCTGTCCCAAAAAGAAATATGCTCTTTTTTCTCAATTTTCAGCTCTAAAATTACCAGTTGTATATCATTGTATGAAGACATCGTTGCAAGATTTTGTTGGTGTCATAGTGTGATATTTTGTTTTACAAATCTATTGAATTTTGTTCACAATTTATGCAATTATAACTTATTCCTTCTCAGAACGCAAAATTTTGCACATAATTTTCCAAATTTTCTTGAGGACCTAGTCCCCAAACCCACTTCAAAGTTGCAAACGGCTGGTGCTGTGTGCCATCGGTATAAATAAACTAATATATTTTCCCACAATCAAACATTTCACGAGCTTTATTCTCATTTGCATGGGCCCTGGGCTCCTTCTCCTAAATACTAGGAAAATCTCTGCTGTCAAACTCATCAATTGAAAAAAAAACTGACAACGACATGGCTGAAAATGAGAAAGACAAACAGATAAGCAATAGTACACATGACACAACATATACAACTAAAGAATAAGCAACACGAACCCCACCAAAAACTGGGGGTGGTCTCAGGTGCTCCGGAAGGGTAAGCAGATACATAACTTTTATTCTATGATTGTTCATAACGATACATAACATCATTTTTGGACTCCGATTTCTATATGTTGTTAGATTCAACAAATCGAAGAACCCCACTAATTCATTTTTTTTATGAAATCAAAGAAAGTCTTATTTCAGACCTCAATGTAAAATAATTTGAAAACATGGCCTAAAATCTAAAATCTATATAAACGGTAACATACAGATCAAGTATCCCATGTATTCACTTTTTTGTTGAAGAATTAAATTTGAACCCTGTTTTGCACCAATTTGAAAACCAGTTCCAAAATCAAATATCTTAATACACATACAGATTCAGCTCATCAAAAGAACCGCAAGAATTTTATTTTGGTAAAACCAAAAAAAATATTATTTTGGACCCTTTAGACCTCATTGTAGACCGATATGAAGGGGGCCCAAAATAGACAAATATATATTCACGGATATATTTGGCATACATGTTAATGTTTGATGAAATTAAACGAAGTTTAATTTTGGACCTTTAAACCTCACGTTTAGACCAATTTAAACACGGGGCCTTGAATCCAAAAACATAAAAACACAGTTAGATGCAGCATTTTAAAGAACCCCCGGAATTAAATCCCATTGAAATTGGTCAAGAAATAAACATCAAACACCAAACAACAACATATGATAATATTATACGGACGCAAAATGTTCCCGGTCCCTTAAAAGTGATTTGATCTTTGAATACAAAAATCATTAAGTCTTTAATGGTATACAACAAAATAACTATACCATTTACTGAGAACAGACACAGGACAGTCCATGTATTGCATTATGTTGCGCCAATGGTTTATATTTTCAGGATGTCAATTTCATATTTGTAAAAAGACAGGGTTAGATGTAAAGTTATAAATTGAAAAAGAGTTTGCGAGTAATTAATATATATTATAGCAAACGTTACATATCATAATGATCAGAGTAGCCATGATTTTTTTATACCTTTTTATCATGTCCTGAAATACAAAATCATTTTGAAATGACATCTGTCTGCTATCCATTGACAAAAGTTACACCCTTAAAAATTTATGTGCGTTTGAAACTACATGATGTATATAGATAGGTACTTCCTTAAATATAATTTTTCCAAAAAGCTTCTACAGCTTTTATTTGTTAAAACTAAACCACCCAGAAACAGCGGAAATCAGCGGCATATATAGAAACACTGTAAGTGAGACTGGAACCGTGAAGAATGTCCCTAAACATCCCATTGAAAAATACTATAAAAGAATGTGTATTGACAACCAACTAGATTGATAGCTATTATAATCAAAACAAATACTCCAGCCATTCTATCTCGTTGAAATATTTTTAACTATTATTAGAAGAAATTAATGAATGGCTGTTATTTATTTTGAATTTATTGAACCATAAAATTAATTTTTGACTCTTCACATTAAATAATCCGCGAAGCGGATTATGTTAAATGTGAAGAGTCAAAAATTAATTTTATGGTTCAATAAATTCAAAATAAATTATTGCCATTCATTATAAATAAATTTCTATCAAAAATAAGGCTCAAAGATATATATTAATACGAATAACAACGTACACAGATGTTTGCGTATGAATACACAACGTTAGAGTGGGCGTGTCGCCATAAAAATTGATAACATTGAAAATAAAGCTAATTATTTTAACCAATCAGAAGACAGTAAATTCACCAAATTTATTTATAACGTATTGGACAAAAATATACACCTTGTGAGATTCGAACGTAAATCGCAGCATTCACAAGCCGACGCGATACCACTACGCTACGTTGCCACAATGTCTCAGATGTGGTAAATGTATGTATTTATTGGCATACTGTAAAGTCATGATAGAAATGAAAAAAGAAATCTGGGACTAGGGCTAACTACCTCCCCGGGACTAGCTCTCAATTTGTTTCCTTTATATGAGACGATGTGTACTCAAAACAAAAAGATTCACGTTAATATTAAACAGAATTAACTTGTTCTTTTCGGCGGTGGTCTTTTTGCAAAGTCGTATGCAATTACAGACTCGACCCAAGGTATCTTGTCCCGAATTTACACATTATTCCAAAGAACCCAAAAAAGGAAAAAATATTCAAACTTTTTTCGATTTATTTAATGAAGGGGACACTTGCACAACGCCTGTTTATCGTGTGTGCCGATTGCATATGTTTTCACTATGTAAGGTGTTGATCATGTTTAAATCGATAAAACACACTCCACCTTGATATAAAGATAAAAAATACAATTTGAAACTGAATGATGGCAAAGTCCTACAACTGAAAACCTTGAGCACATATCGAAGTATTCTTGGTTTAGTTGAGGGTGTCTTGCCGTAACAGCCGAATGCGGATATTTTCAGCTCTTTCTCCGATTTCGATCCGATACTACTATTTTGACACAAATTGTTGTTTTTTTTACGAGAGATTTTTTTTAATTTTTTAGCATCTCCGCCAATTTGAGCCAATAATTTCTTTTCATATTCGGAAAATCCGGTTTGTATGCCATCTTTATCACTAATTATTTCTGTGGCTCACGTTGGCGGAGGCCTTTAAAAATGAAGGATTGCAGTCCACAAATGGACATTTTTCTATCTTTTGACGTTATCAACACAATTTAGCCAACACAAAATCAGGTTTCTGCCATACAAGAAGACAAATTGGGCATGTGGTATTGAAGAACAAATATATTAAGATATTTTATGATGCTCAGTTCATTTATAAGATGAAAATGATTTTTTGACAAAATAGGGGGCCAAATACGGCCCTTAATGTACCTTGTCCTTTAATGTAAATTGCGAAATTACGAGCATTAATCTATACTTTTCAGTTAGAATTTAGAGTCTCAACTTTTTTCAAAATCTCTGTTATATTACCCATGTATTATTTATGTTTATGTCAAAGGCGTTTGGTTGGATAATAGTTAAAGGTAGGCGTGGTTTTTGGTAACTTTCCTCCAATCAACTGGCCTATTCGATAAACCTGTGTGCGCTGATGCGTGTTAACTGGGTATTGTAACGGTACGTGTCTTACATCAGAATCTATCGTGCGTGACCAATGTATATTGTATAATTTCTTGTCATGTGGTCAAATTATCTGAAAAAGTTCCAAAGGTTACAACTTTTTGAAAGATTTTTTTCGGCAGAAACCAACAGCACTATTTGACGGGACTAAATTGTTTTAAATTACGTGTTCCCAGAATATTTAAAATTGCTACCAAATTAATTATTATGAATATGTTTCTTTCAAATCAGTTGCAACAGAGATGTCTCTGGTTGCAACTAGCGGACGCTTAAAAGTGACTGCAGGGTCATCATGTCCATTTAATAATGACAAGATGATTTCTTAGAACGGCTAATAAATATATTATTTTACTTTTTCCATAAATATTTACGATTCTACTTCTCGTGATTCGTTTTTTCCGATTTTTATATTCCGTGCAACGTTTTTGCGATTTTTATTTATTTAATGACCATCATCATGTTCATATTAATAAGTGACTGAAATATATATTTTTTTAAATCTTTTAATTCACATATATATATTGTGAAAGTACGTGTTGAAGTTTGGATAGCCGGCAGAGATATTTGTTGCTTTTTCATTAAACTCATCTTGATCTTGGCTGGTTTAAGTCCGGTAAAACCTAAAATTGAATCTTATATTTCGTAGCCTTCTTTGTCGTTGGAAATTATTTTATTTATCAGGTGGTCGGCCACATGACCTATGATGTGTTTTGTACACGTATCTCTCTACTGTTTATTTTTCTTGCAAGCGTGTTTTATTGTGATGACAGGCGACGACAGACATGCGTTCGAACAATAGACAGTATTTATTATGTAACTGGAACACTTAAGTTTGTTTCTTGTGGTGCACTTTTCAAAATTTAAGTTCATATATGAAGACGTTAAGCACTGTATTGCTGGACAAAACGAAACCAATAAGATAATACATTTTTACTACATGCAATCCACTTAGTCTATATATGACCTGTTTGGGCAGAGATTATCTTAAATGCGTTATCTAAAAGCACATACCACATAGTTATTATTTAATAAATTATTTCATACAATATGTTAAGCATACAATTTAAAAAAAAATGCAAATCGGATTATCTTCTGACATACTTGTTCTTCTTTAAGAAAAACAGATTTAAAGAAATTTATAGTTGAAAATATTTCTGTCGGCTGAAAATTTTCATTTTTTCATGCTTTAAATATTCAGATTATATTATATTACAAAAATTATTATTTACACAGTGTATGTAAAGTGCGGATCCTAAAATATCATTTGCACGGTATATGACAGAAATTTTTGATGTAGAAGGATAAATAAACAGACGACTTTTTATTTTTTATTTTTGAAGAAAATGAAGAAAAATAGTTAAAAAGTATATGTTAAGAAACACATAATACTAATAAAACAAAGTAAGAGATGCAAACGGGTTTTTTTCGCGCCTAAATCCAAATAGCTGTGAAATATATACCAAAATAGGTAAATATTTAGTACATTTCACGAACAGATCGTGCAGGTGTTTTATAACTAACAGGTAAGATGTTGTTGCAGAAAAAATATTCATTTCAACACAATTATTAAAGTTGTATAACGTAGAATAGAATTTGTCATTCAGTTTCTTTATATTGAACTGAGTTCCACTTAGATGCTTTCTTTATGCGAGTCATGTTTACTGTCGAATAATGATACTATTCTTTCATTTTCACTGTAGAGCGATTCATTATTTTTGTATATGCGGCGCATTTTCACTGTATTATATATATTCTTTTTTTTATCTATTACAGCGTATTTTTTTAAGCATGTAAAGCAAGACTTTAGTTAGCGTGCTTGCTTTGAGTTTTTTTTTGTACAATCATTATGATACCACCCAATTTAATTCAAATATAATAATTATATAAATACAGGTTAAACTATGCCGATACATATGGTTTAAAGATGTCAATCTTATTTACAAAGTTTGTATAAAAAAAATATACAAACTTAGCAAGCAAGTCAACCAAAGTTTTGCTTTACATGCATTATGAAATTAGCTGTAAAGCCTTAATTTAGCCGACTTGCAGAAACAATTATAGATAAAGTAAGAGACGGATTTGATAAATTTAACTTACGGAGGAAACTTTGGTTTTAAAACACTCTAAATAAATTCAATAGAAATAACATTTATTTCAAATGTATTCCATTTAATTTCTTATAAATCGTATAGGGATCTTTATCCTTGTTTTTTTTTATCCATTTCCATATCCTTCCTTGTTTTTTTTATCCATTTCCATGACACTTCACCACTAATTACGTACATCTTGATATAGATTGAATCGTTGGTTTTCCCGTTTAAAAGGTTTTACACTGGGGCCCTTTATCACTTGCCCGGTTCGGTGTGAGCCAAGTCTCCATGTTGAAGACCGTATTTTGACGTTAAAGGTATACTTTTATAAATTGTGACTCGGATGGAGAGTTGTCTCAATGTCACATAAAACATCTTATCTATCTATGGCTTAAACCGAAACGAGACGGGATAAAAAGGGATAAAAAACACCCTTTTTTTAATATATTTATAATGGGCTTAATATGAGTCAGAAAAGAGTATAGATTAGTGGGTCGCGTTGGGGTATAAGCGTGGTATTTTTAAAACGTAAACAAATACAGTTTTCCCATGATCCTTTATTCTACAATAGACATACCCGCATATGACAGTAAAAATGAACTAGCTGGATTCGCACTTTATATACAGTTTACACATCATGGGGTAAAGACATGTTTTCAAGGCGTTCATACGAAGCAATCTCTTCCTCTGTCAAAATTATAATTTGAGCTCTAAATTAACACAAACTGAAATTTTTTCGTGAATAATGCACTTAAAACTGTGGAACATTTAAAAAAAAATTGTCTTTGTTATATATTTGAAAATGAACTAAATCTGACTAAAAATCTGGAAATGATTTTTTCAACTTCTTTTACTTTTAGAAAAAAAAATCGAACATATACACACAAATAAGTACCGCATGAAGCCTTTGTAAACAGATATCAAACTGTTTGACAGCTAAGTTGTTATGATAAACCCAAGGACGCCACATGAATTTTTTTCTCTCAATTCAATCGTATTTTTTTTACTGAAACCATTTGTATATACACGCATCTTTGTCGAAATCAAAATAAATCAAAACACTTATAAATATATCTATTCTTTTTGTCTCCGTTTCTCTTACATAGCAAGCTAACCACCCTTCAACTTATCAGTCATTTAGTTGGCACACATCAAAGTCGTGCACCTATGGCAAATAACTTTGTTGGAAAAGAAATAAAACAAAAACAAAATTATTTGTCCTTTTAATCATTTTTGATAAGAATAACATATAATTATAAATATTAAGCATTAATCTTTTCAACACTATTGTTTATTACTAAATAAAAAGATTATGATTGTTTAATCAGTTGTTATGTTATTGGCCAGTGTCAAACGGTTCATTGATTTTCGGCATATCAAAGAAAAACGGGCATGTGCCTAAATAATGTTGAATATCTTATTTATTTATGATTATTTTTCTATAAAATTTGAAATTTATGCATTAAATATCGATCTCTAACATAATTTGTAAAAATAATACACATAACAACACTCCTTCTAGTCCTTAAGTGGCATTGTATAGTCCTTAGTGCACTAAGGAGTCCTTAGCAGTGTTTAGACGTACCGGAAAAAATCAAATTACGACTTAACTACAATTTCTAATGACTAAAAAATCAGATACATTATCTTCATGAAAAACAGCGTCCGATGGTATCTTTTTTACATTCATAGCACCATCCCATCATGGGCTTAGTGCAGTTTCTTGAGCTTAGACTGACAGTGCACCAAGGCGGCCGAGGTGGTGTTTAGACGCTCCCTAATATAGCGTCGTATATTACAAAAATTGAGAATGGAAATGGGGAATGTGTAAAAGAGACAAAAACCCGACTATAGAGCAGACAAAAGAGGAAGGCCTATATAACAGGTCTTCAATGTAGCGAGAAACTCATGCGTATACATACATGCATTATTGTATGCACATGCTTGGACTTATAGATGCATATATATACTTGTACAAGTCCAAGATTGTGTTATAAAGTATCTATACTATTAAACGAGAAGACCTCATTTTTGGTGTCGCTTCTCTCCTTTCCACAATAAATTAATCAACACGCCTCTGTGTCCTATAGGTACAGTGCATAGTCGCATTTGTCATCCATTCATATGATTATTCAGATTGAGTTATTTTGGGAGAAAAACGAGAAAAAGGCATCCGGATATTGTCCCGTCATTGGACAAAATTTTAAGTCAGATTAGACTTCCGGTTTGCGTTTTTCTGTATACTTTGAACATACATATACAAAGAATAAAGTGTATTTTCAGAATTCTATCTGCTATCATTTTCAAGTTTACTATCCACGGCGGTCACAGAGTTTATTAAATAGAGAGGGTCTGTATACTATATCAATGACCACCATGGATCGATTAGGGAGCTACCATTTGATTTTTATGGGGGGGGGGGGGGGGGGGGGGGGGGGGGGGGCTAGGATGAAATTTGAAAAAAATAGGCAGGACAACAATTTAGGTAAAAAAAAAGTCAGGATAAACTAAAAAAAAAAATGCAGGACCGAACAGAGTGAAAAATAAAAAGGCAGGACAGAGATTACAGCTAAAAAAAATGCAGGACAAAATTTTTCATCCTAGCCCCCCCCCCCCCCCCCCCATAAAAATCAAATGGTAGCTCCCTTAGTAAACTTAGAATTGAAAGTAAATACACTATATTTATATAGTAATGAATGTTCATAATATACAGATAAGCGCTAAAAATATTCATGTGCACTTTTGATACCTTTTCTGAAATTCTCCAGTCATTAAATCTTTTACAAAATTACAAAAAAAAAGAAGATGTGGTATGATTGCCATGTTGAGACAACTCTCCACAAGAGACCAATATGACACAGAAATTAACAACTATAGGTCACCGTACGACCTTCAACAACGAGCAAAGCCCATACCGCATACTCAGCTTCAAAAGGCCCCGAACTGACAATGTAAAACAATTCAAACCAGACACTAGCGGCCTTATTTATGTACAAAAAGTGAACGAAAAACAAATATGTAACACATAAACAAACGACAACCACTGAATTACAGGCTCCTTACTTAAATGTTCATAACATACTAAATGAAAACTATGTTCATATTGAAATTGATAGAAAACCAAAAATTGGGAATTTTGGAAATATTAAAGGAGGAGGGATAAAAAAAAAAAAGCATTTTCCTGTCCCAAATAACCTATATATGACTTATGATACTTTTGCTGAAATTCTCCAGTCATTCAATATTTTACAAAATTCTTCCAACAACACTTTACATACTTAAAACTACGCTCTGAATGCCCGCGATTTCGCGGGTGTGTTCTAGTTTCTTGTAAAAATACAGGAACATTTTAATGCTAATCCAAACGCACAGGTGTCAATATCTGCAAATCTTCCGGTAATTACAAGTTGTCATTTAAAAAAAGTGAAATTATTGTAGATTTTCTACTAAAGGCTACAATTGTTATATTATTAATCAACAACTATTGCATGAACAATGTAAAATTGGGGATTTCTAGAATGTATTTTAAGTAACATGCTGTATGCCCTGTGCAATATGATGTTTTTGACCTACGAAAAGCTTAACCTTACAGTATTGGCGTGCAATCTGAGTAAATACAAATGTACATGTTATCAAGTTTTAACGAATCACAAATTCTTAAAAATATTCGATTAATAATATACATGTATAACACGTGATATCTACATGTACAATATACGGAAATGACACGGCTGGGTATTGTAAAGTTACTGAAGTTAGATTACTGGCAGGTGTATATCCCCGGGCGAAAAAAATACTGATTTGTGAAAACAGTTAGGTGTAATTTGTCATATTGTAAACGTTTGAATAGCGCTCATCTCTTCTGTTTTATAATATTAATTGCGCCAATAAATGGAACTTGACACATTCCCCATTTCCATTCTTAATTTTATTAATTGTGTCATATTTACCTCGAAACTATTGCCCAAACTATTAACATATTTACACGTACATGTAACATTAGAATACTTACTTCAACTGTTAAATAACTTTATAATTACTAAAATTCGAAATTATGTACTTCTCCTTCCGTATGCCATGTTGTTTGTGTCAATTCTATCTTTCCATCAGGTCCATTGTGCACTTTTTTTGTCAGTCTAAGTGCACTAAGGATGCCCTTTCAGTTTGCGAATTCTGAACCTACATGTAAATACCGAAAAGGACCTCCTCAGTGCTCTAAGAAGAAACATTTGAAAACAAGTCTATAATATTTGCACAATTAAATGATTGTTTTATTGGCGCAAATGAATGTTGCAGTTTTTATGATAAAGTGATACAAAAAAAAAAAAAAAGAATTCGCGTAATTAACTTGTGGCGCAAATTAATTATTTTTTAGCCAAACTGGATATCGGCCTTCAAAACATTGTGTATACACAAACAAAGCAATATTGATCTTTTACGCAGTCTAGCCGGAGAATAAAAGTTTTTGCAATTTGTGTAGGATTTTAATTTTAGAATGCAATGAACAAGTAAGAAGATCGTTAGAAATCTTAAGTGAATCGGAAAATGAGCTATGCACGATGAAAGGGAAAAGTTTGGTGCGTCGATAAAAATTTCATGGATGCACTTGATAATTGTAAAATTTTAAGTCTTTAAATAACATCCATTTGTAGAACTGATTATTTCGATCCTTCAAATATATGTAAAATAATAATATAAAAATATATCATTAAGTCTCTTTCATATAAATACTGTAGATTTGTATTTGATCATCGATTGCAAACATAACGTTCAGTGAGAAATATTTCATGTATTCGTACAGAGAACAAATCAACTTCTTTCAGAATTTAATTGATTGGTTAAATCATAATTTTGATAATTATTGTAACTATGAAACTAATGTATTAAATAAGAGTATTATTGTACAATTAGAAACAATAATGTTTGATAAATATAAAATAGAATGGAGTAATAGAGTATCTGCGTATGCTCAAGGTAATAAATTAAGAACTTATAAGTTATTTAAACATGATTATTGTTCTGAACCTTACTTAAAGTATAAAATGCCACTTAAATTTAGAAGTTCTTTTGCTAAGTTTAGATGCGGAGTTGCTCCCCTGAGAATAGAAACGGGTAGATATGAAAGAAAAGAAATACACGAAAGAACATGTTTTTATTGTAATGATAGTATTGAAGATGAACTACATGTTTTATTGAAATGTCCACTATATGAAGATCTTAGACATATATTGTTTTATGAAGTTTCAAATTTTAATGTGGATTTTAACATTTTATCAGATAATGAAAAATTAATTTTTTTATTCAATAATGATAGAGTTTTTGACAGTGTCGCCAGAACCTGCTATAGTATTTTAATCAGAAGGAATGTTTTTTTATATAATTGATTATGCTGTATTTTAATGGTATTCATAAGCAAATATATAATATATATAAAATGTACAATATTTTATTGTTTTTTTAAATAATATTGGTTATACAGTCTCTCATAAATCTTTTAAGATTGGCACATACAATGTGACTTTAAAGCTAGTTTGTTGTTATACATGTATGTTTTACGTACCTGTATGAATATTTTATTGTGTAAATATATGTAATTGTATGTGGTGAGACTTTAATAAAATATTGAATCTGAATCTGAATCTTGAAGTAAATGATTTGCGACAGAATAAGTGAAACATGGCCAACAGCTTACCTCTAAAATAAAGATTTATAAAAAACGGTAGAGTTAATTCTGTATTTTACTCATACTGCACTTAAGCTCTTTTTACAGTCAATACCGAAAATATGAAATACATCGATTTAAATTATGTACACAATAAATAATTTCTGTGTAGTTTTCCGTGTCTACATTTACATACGAGTACAATACAGTAAACTGTATAATTTGTGTATGTATTTGATCCTATGAGCTGTATATTTTCTTACGGAATAAAGAATTATTATAGTAAAACAGAAAAAAGAGAAACGGTAAATATACAGGAATACAAAAAGTTTTGTAAATAGTTGCAAAGGACCACACGTAACCTACATGCCACGAGTTTTCATAGAATTTGGCAATTTTTGAAACGCATGTATATATGCGATAAAGATCTAGTGCATTTGAGCAAATTAAAATCATGTTATATATCTAACTATTTTATTTTCAACAGATTCACAAGTTTTGCATTTTTAAACCGCGTGTGCATATATATTTTAATGTTTTTTATTATAATTCCTTATATATATGAACATGTCACGTGTATTATTCGGGCGCCCTATTATTCATTCGCTTGTTTAAATTGTGAAACATGTGACTTTACTAAGACTGTACGCATTTAAAGTTTGAAACAAAAAACTGATTCTGCCCAAACGATAGATACATCGAGGTCGTTTTGCTTGAGTGATTTACCTGTAAAAAGTCCGGGTCTCATCCATGTTTAAAACGAATTAATGCATGTTTGAAATAGCTTAGCAGGGGCGTGGCCTATTAGTTTGACGCAACTAACCACTAACTTGATTTCAATTGATCGACTGCAGAGAAATCTATTTGACTGGCGTTAAAATGAATTGATATGAATTGAAATGAATTAAATATAATTTTTAATTTTTGTCAATCTTTATCAAATAACGATCAATCTCATTTAAATAGCGTTAACACGTTTTTGTCCGATCAAGTTAAATTCGGGTTACTAGTGTCAGTATCGCAATTTGTGAAGCTCGCACGAAAATGTATAATCAATTAAAAACGTCTTATTTTCCGGCTTGTTTTTTTGGGGCAAAATATTTATTTTCATGCTATATTAGATAGGGTTAAAATTTAGTTCTTACTAAGCAATCTTTGCAGTAAAAGATTTTACGATGGTCATTCATATATTTGTGGAATGGTTGTTCGATATCGTAATCTTTCTGTGCACTGTAGCATCAACACTGTGTTTGCAGCCTGACAAGACATATTGCAGCACATGGTACATGTCATACCAGTAAAGTGAGTGATTGTTGAATTTGTTTGAAGGCAGCATTTTTTTGCAGGTCAGAGATCTTCACGATTTGTTGGAACAAATTCTAAATACCAAGATTTTCAATATTCACTAAATTATACAACATACCCTTGTTATCTTTTTACTTTCTTGAATTTGTGTGGGTGTGCAGAAATTAGATATATATAGTTATGATTGTAGCTATATAGAGAAATGGTAAAAGATCTGTTTGTATCATTTTGAAATGCCTTGTAAATGAACGATAGTCATGTGATAAGTCGTGTAATAGGGTCCGAAGATGCATCCTTGAAACTCAGAAAAGCGAAGTAAATCGAAATTCTGCTTGAAAAGGATTTGACAGTTTTGAGGTAAAAAATTATGATTTCAAATGATAATTAATGTGCTTTCAATCATATGACGCCTCCCTGCACACATAAGTTTGTTACAAAGGGTAGTTATACCTGTCAAACCAGTAAGTAGTGAGTGTTGCATTTCTTTGTATGCAGCATTTCTTTGCAGCCTTGACGTCGGCAAGAATTGTTTGGAAAAATGGCACATACCCAGACTTTTAATATTCACTCCATTGTACAACCACCCTTTGTATATTCTTCCTTTTTAAATTTTGATTTTTGATTACCAACATTTTACATATATATAATTATGACGTGCGTACATGTATTGGTAAAACATTTGTTTGTGTGATAAATGAACGAACGTCATATAATTAGTAATATCAGAATGCTTTAAGATATGAAAAAAGATTTCAAATAATGTGAGTTCCTTAGAACTGATGCAAATTGACTTCATGAAGTTAAAAAATCGTATCTTTTCTCTTTTCTCTTATAAACTTAATTTAGTCTATGAAAGTGTTATTTCAATTTTTGATATATGAGTAAAAGTCACAATACGTATAAGATGCAGAATGCCTGTGTACATGACGATCATGTTTCAAATTTTATTACCTCCCCTTGAACGGGATAAATCAAAACTGACAATTTTAAAATGATTTATACGTCATAAACTCATAAATTGCATAATAATAGTGTCGTTTGTTTCGGTAAATGTGTGTTTTATTGACTTCACAAATACTGATATTCACCTCAACCGTTTGTGTTTATATACAATTAAAATCACATAGATGTTAGCAGCTTTCGGACAACGTTTATTGCTGTATAAATGTATTTTGTTGATAAATTTGTACATAATCCTGATTACTTTTGTTAAAGAAAAAAGTATAACTATATGGAAAAGGTGTATCATTGAATGAAATGACAATCTCTCAGTACCTTTAAATACATTTAAAAAGATTTACAACTTCATGTACAATGCCGATGTAAGTTAAATTTGTAGTTTACAGCGTTATATAAAACAAAAATAAACACTATAAAAGGACTGGTGACTAAAGTAAATATCATTGCAATACCACTTCGCAATGAAATTGTGTGTCCTGGTGTTCACTATCCAAAATCGTACACAGGATATTAACCTTACATAAAACGCATGCTTTTGGAAATAACGCATGGATTAAACAAATGGAATCAAATTTATCAAATATGAACGCAACTTTAATTGACTTTACACTTGAACACATAAATGATGAACACATTGGTCGTTTGGTCGCACCAATAGTATTTCTTTGCATTTTGTTAGTTGTTGGAGTGCCAGGAAATTCAACCGTTCTTATTATATATTGGAATAAATATGCCAAGTCAGTATACCGATCTCTAATATTGAACTTGGCCTTTGTTGATCTGATATTTTGTGCCATCGGGATTCCGTTCAACATAGCCCGTATCGTTCATTACTATACATTCAAAGGACAGTGGGTGTGTAAAACGTTCACAGCAGTGCTGATTTTTGGAATAATGTATTCTACACATTTAGTGATGTTACTTTCACTTCACAGATTCAGACAGATTTGTTTTCCTTTGAAGAATCAAATTTCTCTTCAGAATGTTCAATATTTTATATCTGCATGTGTTATAATAGGAATTTTACTGTCATGGCCACAGGCAGTTTTGATCGAAATGGAACATGTGGTTTTAGAGCGGAACATTACCGGACACACATGTCCGGTGACTGCATCTGACCCCTCAAAATATTCAATCGCTTACAGTGTTTTTAATGTATGTATGTTTTTCGTTTATACGGTTATCTTGTTTGTTCTGTATTCCCTCATAGGAAAGAAAGTTTACCAACAACGACAAACACGACTGCGTGTATATACTGCCGAACCTGGTCAAAACGTTCCACTGATAGATAAAATGACAAAGATTGCTTTTACAATATCAGTTGTGTTTGCACTGAGTTATCTCCCTCTATTTCTTCTAAAAATTGCTAAGTATTGGTTCGATGAAAAAGATTTGAATAAAATGGAATATTCTGTGTTACGAATTGCTGAGAGGTGTTATATGATTAATCATGTGGCAAATCCTTTAATATACGCTCTATTCGATAATCGATTTAGACAAAATTTCAGACTCCTTGCTTCTTTGAAATGGCGGTTTGGTAATAAAGAACCAATATAACAAAATAGTTATTTAATACTTATTTAATGTATCAATACATTTATTTTATAGTTATATATAACTAGTGTCCATATGTGTTCCTCCATTATAAGAATAAAAGGCGAATATGCTATTATTTTCCTCGAGCCTGTAATTTCGATCGTCTGCAAATAAATTCATTATTGATACTAAAATAGAATAACGTCAGATGCGCGTTTCGTGTACAAAAGAAGTAAAAAGAACTCTCGAGTTAGAAGAGTTACAATGGCCAATTACAGTACGAATTTAAAGAGCACTGATTATTGATGTAAGCGCGTACTTGATTTAACACATTTAAGTCTCTTATAAACAATCTGATTTTCAGATGAAAGTCTAGAGGCTGAGTTTAAAAAAATGATTTGTAAACATTTTCAGAAGGCTGAAAGATGCAACAATATTTCCCAAACGTGTCCCGTCCCTAGTGACTTACTGTTAAACATTTTACATCAATAAAAACAACTCTTCTATTAAAGAAGTCGAATCAAAAAAAGTTAGCTCATATTTCATGTGGATAGAGTCAGATAAATATCGAATTCGTTCAAACGGAAGCTACCTCATTCTTGCTAAATTTTTATCGAAATAAAAGTTGCAACGAAGTTCATATTTTTACATTTCAATATAAAAGATTCAACCAAAATAAAGTTATATTTTTTGCATACATCCACGTAATGCGATATATTTAGTAAAATATAAAAAATATCTTATTTAACGTATATTTTCTGATTGGACGTGGCTGCCAAAACAAATGTTTTAAAAACAAGGTTCGTATTCATAAGACTCGTCAACGGTACTCAAAGTTTGAAAAATCAATTAAGAATTTGATGAAAAGTGCAAAGCAAAGAATTAACAAATGCTTTATGACTTAAGGGGAAGAACACATTCCGTAGTATGAACAGTGGTGGATCCAGAAATTTTCATAAGTGGGGGCCCACTGACTGACCTAAGAGGGGGCCCGCTCCAGTCACGCTTCAGTGATTCCCAATATAAGTAACCAAATTTTTTCCCAAAAAGGGGGGACCCGGGCCCCCCGGGCCCCCCCCCCCTAAATCCGCCTATGATGAACGATGTTTTATGATGAGTTTATTTACTACCACTGCTGGTGGAGATTTATTTCCCCGCGGGTATCACCAGCCCAGTAGTCAGCATTCTGTGTTGACATGATTTATCATTGATATGGTTATATTTATAAATTTACTGTTCACAAAATTTTGTGCATTTTTGAAATACTAATAAAATTGAGAATGGAAATGGGGAATGTGTCAAAGAGACAACAACCCGACCAAATAAAAAACAACAACAGCAGAGGGTCACCAACAGGTCTTCAATGTAGCGAGAAATTCCCGCACCCGGAGGCGTCCTTCAGCTAGGCTTTTCTACCTCAGGCATAGATTACCTAAGCTGTATTTGGCAAAACTTTTAGGAATTTTGGTCCTCAATGCTCTCCAACTTTGTACTTTATTTGGCCTTTTTTACATTTTTGGATTCGAGCGTCAATGATGAGTCTTTTGTAGACGAAACACGCGTCTTGCGTATATACACAATTTAGTCCTGGTATCTATGATTAGTTTATTTACAATTTGAATAACAGTGAAGGAAGCAGCTACGATAAATCGCACGGATTTTTTTTTTATGAAAATTTGTATTAATTTAAAGCTAGAACACGAGGGACTGCAAATGAATATTCAATTTGCTCTTCATTTGAACATATAAAAAAAAACAAATTATGTTTTTTTTTAATTCACATGCTCAAATGTCGGGCAAAATTTCATAAAAATCTATGAGGTTTCTTATCCACGTTTCTGTTACTTAATGGTAGATGGATGTCTAAATTACGGTCAGAACCTCGCTAAGTTTTGGAGAAAAAAAAACGATATTTGTTTTTATTATAGCAGTGTTATATTAACAAGATTAGCATGCCCAATTATTTTACTGTTTGAATATTCAAATTCGGAATTGATGTCAGTTATACTTTCAATAAAAAAATCTCAACTTTTCAAAGAGAGGAATCTTAAACAAACTCTTCCTGTTTGATAACAGTGACAAAGATAATTCAGTAATAACTTGGATATATGTTCCCCAGGGTAATTACCTATGAACGAGGGGAACCCATAAATAAAGATTTACCTGTTGACAATCAAGTTTTTTTCCTAAACAAAATTATACGAATGAACATACCAACTACAATTGATCTTTATTTGAACGGGTAATACATTTTCTCTTCTCATTCAGTATGTTTGGGGTATCACAATCACAATGGCTCAAACAGTTTACCGAATTGCAGTTTGTTAGCGTCATGTAAATTGAAAGCTAGACCGTGAATGATATGGTAATTGTTTGTGTTTCTCATTGTTACAGGCCATACAGCTACCTACATTATGTTTCTCGAATTAACTTAATTTGACTATGATAGAATGATAGAAATTTGTCATGGCAACTATACTATATTCCATATCTTGTATAAGTCATCAACAGACTGTAAAATATTGTTGAAAACTGTTGATAGATATGCCATCTAACTTTAGTGCTCCTCCTTTCGAAGCACGAGGAATTTTCCCGTGATTTTCACTTCATTTGCATTAGAATGGCATATGCTTGATAGTCTTTGTGTTGTATAGTTATGTTGAATTATCATGGATTCCATTTGATCAATGTTTGGTATCGAGAAGGTTTTCATCTGCCGATGGCAGCATTAACTGTGTGAAAACAGCTTTATATTTCAGAGTGTAGAAGTATTGATGCTTCATACCATGTATGCAGATGCCTTATGCTAAACTTCTTTTGTCTGTCGTATTCTATTTTCCTTTGTCTCATTTTCATGGTTCAGCAACTACTATGAAAATAAATGTATTATTTTGTCATTTTGAGTATTCATCTATTACATGTATTATGAGTAATAGGATAACTAAACTTGGTATATGGAATCCTTGCATATTTGTTGGACATTGTTTCCCTTACTTTGACCTTATTTCATTTATATGGAATCAGGAGTAAATTTACGTGGTCAAGTACTCAGGTCCTATAAGAAATACTATAGTACTTAACTGTATATTTATGATTTGTGGAAGGATTGTAAGATGTACATGTCCAGCTCATAGGTTTCAGCTGACCTTAAGCATGTCTTTTTTCATGTCTATTTTTATTTAGATTTGGTAATAAAAAGGGCCAATGAAGTTGGTGTATTAAGTAAGAACATGCCTGCTTTGCAAAGTGCATATTGACCCTATTTACTCGAAAGATTGATCGTTTTAAATGTATGTGATATTTGTAGTAAAAGATTATTTTGCAGGCTTTCAACAAAACATCATTACTATGAGTTATGGAGAAAGCTAAATAGTTAAAGTAAAATGGAGAATGGAAATGGGGAATGTATCAAAGAGACAACAACTCGACCATAGAAAAAACAACAGCAGAAGGTCACTAACAGGTCTTCAATGTAACGAGAAATTCCCGCACCCGGAGGCGTCCTTCAGATGGCCCCTAAACAAATATATACTAGTTCAGTGATAATGAACGCCATACTAATTTCCAAATTGTACACAAGAAACTAAAATTAAAATAATACATGACTAACAAAGACCAGAGGCTCCTGACTTGGGACAGGCGCAAAAATGCGACAGGGTTAAACATGTTTATGAGATCTCAACCCTCCCTCTATACTTTTGGCAAATGTAGAAAAGTAAACGCATAACAATACGTACATTTGAAATTCAATTCAAGAGAAGTCCAAGTCTGGTGTCAGAAGATGTAACCAAAGAAAATAAACAAAATGACAATTATACATAAATAACAACAGACTACTAGCAGTTAACTGACATGCCAGCTCCAGACTTCAATTAAACTGATTGAAATATTATGATTTCATCATTTGAATATCAGGCACAATCCTTCCCGTTAGGGGTTTAGTATCATACCATCAGAACATATATGAGAAGAACATAACCCGTGTCATGCCAACAACTGGTTTTTGAATAAATGTGTATAGGTCTGATGCAAAGACCCTATAAGTGAATCAATATTAACGCCAAAATATGCAATCTTTAATGATCTGACAACAGTATCGTAACTATATCCCTTCTTAATAAGTCTATTTAAAGGTTTTGTTAGTTTCTGCGGTGAATACTGACATTTTTGTGCTTTATAAAGAATATTTCCACAAAAAAATGGATGTGAAATACCTAAACGTATAAGAAGTCTACGTGTTGAGCTATATTTACGAATGATGTCCTTATACCGATGTTAAAATTTAGTAAATGTTTTGACTAGTTTGTGATATCGAAAACTCTGGTGTAATAATTATTTCAGTAATACATAAATTTCTCTCGTTAAAATCTAAAACATTGTTACATACACGAGCGAATCGTACAAGTTGAGATATATAAACACCGTAAGATGGTGACAAGGGAACGTCACCATCTAAAAATTGATAATTAACGATAGGAAATGAAAAATCATCTCTTTTATCATAAATTTTAGTATTAAGCTTTCCGTTAGTGATATAGATATCAAGATCGAGGAAAGGGCAGTGGTCATTGTTAGTATAAGCTTTATTTAAAGTAAGTTCAACAGGATGAATTTCTATAGTATACAGACTGAAGTCGTCATTATTGAGAGCCAAAATGTCATCCAAATATCTAAAAGTATTATTAAATTTGTTTATCAGATGTTGTTTCGATGGGTCTTTGCTGATTTTTGTCATAAATTGTAACTCATAGTGTTTGTTCTTAATTTTCTGATGAACCATCAAGGTAGTAAGTAAAGAGAGGGTTGTACTCTTGCAAAATAGTTAAGACCATCACATTTGTTCTGTGCCTGTTTCAAGCCAAACATTTATAGTCCAGAGATTGCATTTGATTGCCCTGTGCCGTTCTTTGTTCATTTGAAGTTATGCTTAATGTTACTGCCGCAAATTATGATCTTTTACTTCAGTGGTGCCGTTTTTTGTTTTTTTTTTGGTTATCGGGTATTAATTTGTTCATATATAAGGCCGTTATTAGATTAGTATTTAACTTGTTCAACATTTGTCTTTCAGAGGGCGAGGTGGATTTAGCAGGTTGCTTAAGACCTACATGTAAAATTGATTACCTCGACTTCATTTGGTCTGTACTGTAGTAAAGAATGAATAGTGGTCTTATTGGTAACCATACACAATTTTCATACTTGTATGTGCAGTTTTTATAATCATTTGTTTCTCATTTGTTATCTTAATGCCTTTTACCACAAGATAAGGTTTTTTCATGGTTAAAAGTCGTAAAGTGACCTTAAGTTCATGACATCCTTGTCGTTTTGGACAGATAATAAGGATTTCACAGATAAAGTTTTCTTCGCTTTATTTCTAGACATTTATCTTTCATTTGATAACATCGATCATAGCAGTACCCAAATCTATGACAAATGAAAATATTTTAATTTTGAAATTATTAATTTTCCTCACCTTTTTATCAGAAACCCAACTTCACCCGCAATCAGAATGAAAAATTCTGAACTCGATGTGATATTCAAGAGCGTGTAGGTGCTACTAAGACTTTGCAATAACGGTCTCTGAAAAAGTTATCAACGAGCCAGTATTTAGCAAAGAACATAAGTGTGTCTCCTTTCTAAAACGTTCATCTAAAAGTATTAAGATATAATAGATGAATATGCATTGTTTTCTTCACGAATAACTACAAGATGGTCTCTAGTTACAGAATCAAGGTATTGAACCTGTGTTTATTTATTTTCACGGTGACTTTGAACATTTCCCATTTTGTCTTCGTGTTATTATGTTTCAATTTGGTTACATGACTTTTATCGTGAATCCCACCATATGTATTTTGACTTCTAAACTTTGGTTATTTCTAGTGCAGTTCTGGGATGCGATTTTTACATAAAAGGTATTTACAGTTTTTATTCTATTTTGTTTACCTCTGTATTTATATTTTCTCAATTTTTTATTTTATCCCGAAGATGTATACTATGGCAAAATCTGTTTTGTAACGTCATTGTCATTCACTATACTTATGTGTTGTTGTCTTTCTTAGATTAATTTGCACAAAATAAAATCACAAAAATACTGAACTGCTAGGGAAATTCAAAACGGAAAGTACCTATTAGTAATTAAATGGCAAATCAAAAGCTCAAACACAGCAAACGAATGGATAAGCTGGTTTTATAGCTGACTAAACCTTTCCCTTGTATCACCGTCGCATCAAATTCCATGATAATGACAACGATGTGTGTGTTTGTTCGA
Organism: Mytilus edulis; assembly: GCF_963676685.1. Lineage (NCBI taxonomy): Eukaryota > Metazoa > Mollusca > Bivalvia > Mytilida > Mytilidae > Mytilus > Mytilus edulis. Next base: position 22,417,967 of record NC_092351.1, on the reverse strand, counting down.
TTGTTAAATCTGCTGTTTTGTATTTTAACACAAAAAAAATGTTTGAGTGCTGGATACCAATTATTGCCACATCAATCTACTATTTTTATTTTGTCATAATAACGAACTATAAACAATTGTCATGCAACATAATAAAAAAAAGGCAAAGATTAGTTACATTTGTCCACGAAGTTTTATATAGAAACAAACTTTTGTTTTTAGTTAACAACAACAGTACACCAAATTATGTTAAAATCAAAATCATGATTCCAATGCAGTACACCAGACGGTTTGGACTACACTTGGCTCTAAAGTGGCATTTGAATCTTAACACTGAAAGGTGAAATAAATCTGAAAGTCGAAAGTCAAAGGTTTCAAATAAGTTGTGCCAAATCTGGCTTATGAAATTGAGCCAGGAAAGGAGGAATGTGTCAAAGAAGAACAATTCGAACGAAAGACAGAACACAATGTCATCTTAAACTAAAACTTTTTAAAAGAATTTATGAAACATAATTAATGTATACGGAGTTTGTATCTCACAATTAAGACGATACTCCTTTTATGATTTCCTTGATAAGTGGTTGTTGCACACATGGAAGCTATTGAACCAAGAGTTAAAAATGGTGCAGTTGATATCATTCCTCCGTAAAAGACGCCATCACGAGTTAGTTGGCCGTTATGGAATATCTGTTTAACAGATACTAGCGATATATTCCTAATGTCATAACAACAAGACGAATGTGACCTACCGAATAAGACTGATTTTGAACTAGCATGAGCAACACGCATTTGCCACATCTGGACCTGCTTACCCTTCAAGAGATCTTGAGTTCATCCCAGCACGTCGATTTAGATACTTTGTGTAGAGTGTATCAACATACTGCACGTTAGGAATCCTTGCAACAGATCTACAACTTGTCCGTATGTATGCTGTTGCAAGGCAGAACTTTTATCCAATATATCATTATTTTCCAGTGGCGGTCCAAATATTCTCTACCTTCATCACGGACTGTCACTGCTAAAAGAGCTACCTATTGTATTTATTGTTATTTTGTTTTTGTCCTGAACATGCATGATATATTTGTCAATGGACGTGTAGCAACCAACAATAAACTAATCGGTAAAATATTAAGAAATCACCCAGAAACACATTACAATATAAATATTGCATTCAGATTTATAAAAAGGATGATGCATGATCATGTGAAAGCGCATCAAATGTGCACGACAGTACACAACATGTACATTATAATCATGCAACTTTACACTTTAAAATCGCGTTAAATAGAGTGGCGAAAAATACCAAAGGGATATTCAAACTCATAAGTCGAATATTAAGTGACAACACCATTGATAAAACTAAGATTTTGCAGCAGTATTCTTTCATAAATTCAAAAACATTTAAAAACAATGATTTTATTTTAATCATATTTTAAGGAAATATGTATGACCTGACGTCAAAAGTAAAATAACAACATTGAAAACAACCGCGTTGGAAGCAATTATTTTATAAAGACGTATTTCCGTCTTTTATATGGTATTGGAAATCAATGATTCGACTCAATGTCGTGACACAAACACAAAAAAATAAAACAAACCAACAAAAAGTAACAAGTAAAATAACAAAAAACATAAAAAAATGTATCTTACTTCGAGAAAAATTCAAAACGGAAAGTCTTTTGTCAAATGGCAGTCAAAAGATCAAACACATGGACAGAAACAATTGGTAAAGGCATTTTCTTATGTGTTGCTCAAAACCTCCCACTTGTCTGACAGTCACATACAAGTCTATTAAATTGACAACAATGCGTGAACAAAACAAACAGACCAGATAGGCACAAAAATCAATAAAAAGGGGACAGCAATCAAAATTTATTTGACACTTCACTAGTACCAGGTTTATTATATTAGATAGTTAACATATCATGACATCATACTTAGAACATTTAAAAAAGAAATGGGAAACATCTTCAAACAACGTTTGTGGATCTGAGATAATACTGAAACCAAGAAGTTCATTATCCAAGAAGAAAGTTGAACATCGACGTTCTGTCAGAACAGGAATACGATTATGTTTGAAATTAATTAATTCTATATATTCCAAAGCTTGTGACATTGATTAGTCATATTATTTCGTTATATTTGCATGAAAAACTTGCCACTGTTAAGAAAACATACCTGATCTATTCACTGTTTTAATGGTTATTCTTATTTTCAGATTGTACTCGAGAAATTTTAGTCAGTAATTATTTTGTCCTGTTTATACATTGTTTCCATAAAACAACTGTGTTCATGTTACGTTAGTGTTTTTCACCGCTTCTTTCATAGGCTATAAAATTGTCCATACACATAGGACTATTATTAAGAACGGAAAATGGATTCCCCATACATTGTACAGTTGTCATTTCCTTCATACGTCGTACAACAATACTTCAGTATTTATAGCAGGAAAGGCTTAGTTAAAAATAGTTGTTTTCGTTAAAAACAAAACACCTCTGCATAATGTTCATGTAATGTTAAAAATACAAGGTATTTATTATAAAATAACTACAATCTTATTTTACTGTTTCAGATCGTGTAGATTACTACATGTAGCAGTTATTCCGATTTGACAATGTACAGAACAAATACACTTGATAATTTAAACGATAAAAATATTGAACGTTTCGTGGTACCGTTATCATTTCTCTGCGTCTTGTTGATTTTTGGAATACCAGGAAATTTAACCGTTTTATTCATATACGGTACCAAATATTCCAAATGTGTCTTCAGAGTATTCATTACTAATCTTGCAGTTGTGGATCTGGTATTCTGCATTATTGGCATACCATTTAATATCGCGCGTATTGTTCATTATTATACATTCGAGGGCCGATGGGTGTGCAAACTCTTCACAGCAATCATTGTATTTGGATTCATGTGTTCTGCTCACCTGGTGATGTTACTCTCAGTTCACAGATTCAGGCAAATCTGTTATCCTGTTAGAGCGCAAATTTCTCTTCGGAACGTCCGGTATTTTATTATAGCCTGTGTGGCTATCGGATTGCTGCTTTCATTTCCTCAAGCAGTATTGATTGATATTGATGAGTTACAGGTAGAAAATAACATTACAGTTCACATCTGTCCTATAACCGCTGCGCATCCTTCAAAGTTCTCGATTGTATACAGTACTTTCAATGTGTGTTTGTTTTCGATTTATACAATAGTCTTATTTGTACTATATTCGCTGATTGCAAGAAAAATGTACTTGCAACGTCTAAAAAGAATACGTCCATATACACAAACATCTGAAAGCAATATTTCGAACAAAATGACAAAGATTGCTTTCACTATTGCAGTGGTGTTTGCATTGAGTTATATTCCTCTTTTTCTACTTAAAGTGGCTAAGCATTGGTTTAATGAGAATGACATCAGCGAGGTCGAGTTTGAATTATTGAAAATTGCTGAAAGATTTTACATCATCAACCACGTTGCAAATCCGTTCATATATGCTGTGTTTGACAATCGTTTTAGACGAAGTGTGAGGATACTTGTATCTTTCAAAAAGCATGGAAGACATGATGAACAATATAAAATAGACCACTCAACTGAAAAAACAACATCAACGACAGTGTTGTAAATGACTCTATCTAATCATTCTTACATTATATGAACATGATAGAATGCATGTAAAAGCATTTATAACAAACGTACGTATACAATAAAGTGTTTGTAATTTTCTGCATTGACGCCAATATAGCAGCCAGACGTTGAAATATATTTTCAAAATGTTTTGTTTTTTTATAAAACTCAATTTTTAACATTATTTGTATTGTTCATCGTTGTTTATGCGTGTATGTATGTTTGTGTTGTTTCATTTCATTTCTATTATACCAGTGTTTTCCGTTTACACTATGGCAAAATGTCCTCAGATCAAACTTTAATTTTTTGTTCATGTCATTGTTCACCTTCCGTTGACATATAACTTGTACATATTTAGGTCTTCTAAAATATTTGTTTTTTATTTTTCAAGTCATTGTGTGTATAAAATAAAATGTAGAGGCATATTAATTCGTCAGCAATAAAGAAAGTCTGAAAAAGCAAATGGCAGTATGCTATGAGTATTTCACAAATAAAACAACACAACATGGACAATGAAATCATTTACATTGGACATTTTCATTTTACTACAAAGGTAAAATGGGTATTTTGATAAATCGAAGAAAGCTAGCTAGAACGATTACTTTTGAACGGCGTTGTTTGTTTAAGAACATCATCTATTGTATTGTTGATTATTTCTTGAATACACATTCTGCGATTTAATTCCTAATCTCTAGCATTATATATGGGTTTTTTTCTGTGATAGACAAGTTCCAAGTTTAATGTTCATTTTAGCTATAAAACCCTAGCCACACCATAAAACAACCAATCAGAAACGGCATTGTTTAATGAATAATATACAGTTGTTTGATTATCGGATAAAGTTATAGCTTTGCAACGTGCAACTGTAAAAATATATACATATATACCATTGATTTACTTACAGCGCAATGGCGTTAGATAAAAACAATCACTAAGATTTGAACCGGAACATTAATATATGGTGGGTTGACAAAGAGTTTTAAATCTAAGCAATCATTCCTTGATTCATCTAGATCAGTTAGCTTTAAAGCGATACAAAAGTATCAAAACAGTTGGAGCTCTAGATGCATCATAAAATGCCTCAAGCTCATTTATGCAGGCTGAAAGTATACAAATGACCAGTGTGAACTCGCGAAGATTTGCTATTCATCTTCTTCCTTGTTAGTGAATAATGCTAAAACTGTACACTTTTATACAGGATAAAAAAAAGCAAAGTTCAAAACGAATGTATAATTTATATTCACATAATATAATTTGTAGGGTGTGAATCCACAGATTATTGAACGTACTGTAGTTAAAATTCCTTTAAAAAATACAGCACTATTGACAAAAATAAATTGATAGCTGTCACACAATAAAAATGTTAAAACACATGATAAAAATCAAACTATTTGGTCATATAGTTTAAAAGTTTTATTTTTTTATTTTTAAAATTCGATATTTGCAGAGTTAGCTCGCATTGAATGCAAACAACTATAGAGACGAATATTTAATTCACAAATAAACTACAAGACAAATTAAACTAATGGACAATACTGAGCAAAATAATTTTTTTAATTTTATGAATTAAAATACTTTATAATAAGAAAGCTCTCAACATCAGAATAGCCAAGGGTTGAAGTCCAATTTGAGATATTTGCCCAGCTTGCGAACTCCATGTATATCGAAATCTCTGTACTGATGTCCACATAATACTATTATTATTAAACGGACTACTGGCGCTGAAAAACAGACAATACAAATTGTAGAAAGAATATAGAATATTTATTACTAATAATACAGCAAGTATATGTACAAAATATGTATGTGTGGATATTTGATAGGCCGCAGATAAAATGTTTAACCAGTTCCAGGGAGACAAACAAACCGATAGCCAAAGGATTGAAAAGAGCATATCGGTGACCCTATGATAACATAAGTGTCAAAACATCCCTCCTACGTGCAAGAGTGGACTGGACGGAGAACCCCCTCTGTTTACACAGACCTCTGAAAACAACAGTCTCTCCGATTTTTTAAATGCAAACAACCTGAATTACGTGATACCAGAAGTGGAGGGGATTCCTCTTGATGACAAGAGTGAACCCTAGGAAATTATTTGATACCCTCCACTAAAGAGCCGGTAGGGTAGAGATATGTGCCAGAGGGGGACATTTCCAAGTCCGTTTATTGTCTCCCTGAACCGCCAAATGAATGGGGGTCTTATAAATCCCCATTCACCGCCAAACATTCTCTGCGCTCAATTATCTGGTGGGAAAACCTTAGCAACACCGAGTACGAAAGTTTCAATGGCAGCCTTAATGTTATTTAGGAAAATGCCAATACCGACTTGTGACAGGTGGCAGCCGTCATGTCTAAATAAATTGTGTTCAGAGGCTTTGATAGCTGGATACCTCGAAATATATTGGCTTTCCACTAACTTTGGCCTTAATGTTCCATGCCAATAGGGCCTTGGTAAAATGTCTGACCAAATTATTCTGATGTCAGGTGCAAAAACCTTTATTCTCAAAATTGAACATTTGATGTTCTCTATTAGCTCTTTTGATTTCATAAAAACTAAATCATTTGCACCTAGATATATAAATATATAATTAGGGGCTGGCCACTTTTTAAGTTCACTTTCAAAAGATGAATCCAGATCTTTTCATTTCATTCCTGATTTAGTTATCCATTTAACTTGTACTCCAAGCCTATCCAAATTAAGGTTTTTCCCACCAGATCGGCTAGCAACTGTTATGCCAGCCCAATGGGGAATAGAAGATCCCATTATCCAAACAGTGGACTGCAGCTCATTACCTACAAACCGAAAACTATTTAAGGAGTTTGTTATAATGTTGTTTACTTCTGTTCTATATGTACATATAAAGAAATTGAAAATTTTGAAATTATTTTCACCAAGGAATCCTGATGTAACGTTCAAATGCACCTGACGACCACCTTCCCCATTTTTTAATAGCTTCGTCATTAATACCACGTTTGCTCGCCTCTGTGGCGGCTCCAATTCTAAATGAATGTGATTTCAAAAGGTTAGGGTTTGGAATGTTACAAAAATTAACTGACTTTCTTAGCATAGCTGACAGTTGATAACGGGTTGGCGGTGACCCGTCAAAATGCATAAATAAATGATAACAGCCTGAAACCGCAGGACGTGCAGCTAAATATTTCTTCAAAGTTAACACAGGGCAAATGCTCGCGTTATCTCTGTATTTATTTATCACAATGAACGTTGAATAACCTCTCTGATCCGTTTTACTTTTCTTAATGTTAATTATTAATTGACAATCTGACACGACAACATCCGACAATTGCAGTGCCTCGGTACTAGAATCAGATTTTTTTTTGTCGTAAATTCACTTACCCGTAACATAGCGAAAAATGCCAAAATGAATCAAGATTTAAATAATAAAGATTCATAAGTAGATGAACAAATACTAGGGAGAGCGTCTGTAATCTGTCGTAATAATGGTAATGTTGTCTCTCTGTGGGTGATTTCTGTGTAAACCTTCAAGCATTTTTGATACCACAAAATTCTTAGTAGTATCCTCTAAATTACGTTCCTTGTGAGAAAAAGAAATGCTACTTATATATAATCGAACTGTAGCTGGAGAATAATGCTTCAATGATAAATAAGCGATGAATTGTACTAACTGTTCAACAGGAACTGGCCATACTTTATCCAGTGTATATAGAAGTTGGAATGAATCAAGAACAGATCTCGCTCTTGAATAGCTTTTCCATGTATTTCCGGCTAACGAATCGTCAAAAAGTCTAGCTGATTCCTCTGTTATAGAATCCATACTTGGTTCGGAATTGGAGTTGGTGTCAGAGATGCATTTGGTGCTAGGTTCCGGAAACAGGACCACAGATGATCTTGGATTAACTACACTAGCTATAGGTTGTTTCTTCTCCTTAGGGTCGGCCATTCTTCATCGTTTGACCCCCTGCCCTCTAGCTGGAGTCCCTTTCTTTGAATTCCCTCTTGACATGGTAGATTAGAAAACTGGTCAGCAAATGAAAAACTAGGATGGCACTAAATCTAGAAACTGGCAGCAAACAAACAGCTAGGATGGTTCGTAATTAAGACAATGAACGTCACACTTTTATAAACGGCTAATGTTTCTTCGTTATAAAAAACTCTTAAGTCAACAAAATGTTTGTTTACGATGATAAAATTGAGAATGGAAATGGGGAATGTGCCAAAGAGACAACAACCCGACCATAGAAAAAACAACAGCAGAAGGTCACCAACAGGTCTTCAATGTAGCGAGAAATTCCCGCACCCGGAGGCGTCCTTCAGCTGGCCCCTAAACAAATATATACTAGTTCAGTGATAATGAACGCCATACTAATTTCCAAATTGTACACAAGAAACTAAAATTAAAATAATACAAGACTAACAAAGGCCAGAGGCTCCTGACTTGGGATAGGCGCAAAAATGCGGCGGGGTTAAACATGTTTGTGAGATCTCAACCCTCCCCCTATACCTCTAGCCAATGTAGAAAAGTAAACGCATAACAATACGCACATTAAAATTCAGTTCAAGAGAAGTCCGAGTCTGATGTCAGAAGATGTAACCAAAGAAAATAAACAAAATGACAATAATACATAAATAACAACAGACTACTAGCAGTTAACTGACATGCCAGCTCCAGACTTCAATTAAACTGACTGAAAGATTATGATTTCATCATATGAACATCAGGCACAATCCTTCCCGTTAGGATACTCCGGAAATAATAACTACACAGGTGGAAATTCCACAAAAACTAAGAATATAGACTAAGTCAAAATTATTTTTTGTTACAACAAAATGTTTGTATGAAGCTAAACAGATGCTATGTGAGAAAGTTATAACGTGCTTTATACCCTTAAGAACAAAATGCACGTGATAGTAATCATTCTTAACAAGAGGCGTTCCCAAAATGTAAGACAGTGTAAGCGGACACTTTTGATTTATAATACAAACACGTGTACATAATCCAAAAACAACATACGCCAGTAGCCTCATTAAATTCAATTATCTGATAAACAATAATTGCTATTAGAACCTTTGCTTCCAATCGATAATTAATCGACATTTTTAACGATAAAATATACTGATTTGTATCTATCGCTTACCCAGTGTTCTCATTAATGAACTGTAACTGAAGCTGCTGTTTGTAACAACGATTGGTAACCAATCGTTGTTACAAACAGTATATATATATATATATATATATATATATATATATATATATATATATATATATATATATATATATATATATATATATATATATATATATATATATATATATATATATATATATATATATACTTTTGCTATCTATCTATATATATATATATATATATATATATATATATATATATATATTCGTCTACACACTTACTTTCGAAAGTTGTTATTTTTTTTATAAAAACCATTGAATAAATTATTACAAATGTAAAAATTGTGTATATACATACATGAAACCATTTGAAACCAATGTTATTGCCCAAGACATGGTAATCCCGAGAGCCGTGGTGTAATGGTTATTGCATCGGACTACTAACACAAAGGTTCCTGGTTCGATTCCCGTTCGGGATGAAAATTTCAGGAACTCAATTTTCGGCTCTCCCTTGACACCATTTGCGAGTATGGTCTTGAGGAAACGATGATAGTCCGTCGGAAGGGGACGATAAATGGCTGACCCGTGTTAAGAGAGAGCCATATCTCTTGCACGTTAAAAACACCCTTGTAGATTTCGAAAAAGAGTAGGCTAATGCCGCTACAAGGCAGCACTCGCACCCGCAAAGTGGAAAGGGATTAATATAAGTTGCAAAACTTGTTTCCCAATCCACTATAAATAAATATGTTTAAACTAATCTCGAAAAATATTTGTAGGATAGGGGTTCATATTTTGATTGGTACCTATATTCGATACATTTTCAGATAATCAGATAATGTTTTCTTACAGAAATTAAAATATTGCTGAGCAAAACTGGAACTGGCAAAAAAAAGCTCAAAAATCGAAAATGCCTATGAAAAAATTAAAATGCAATTGTTTTATAATTTATTTTTACATTCTTGTCAAAAGGAAACATCTAAGTTTTTTAACAAGTTAGTTCCATACTGATGGGTGTTTCACAGACCAATATTCATTTTTATGATATTTATCATCTATGTAAATATTAAAATATAAAATTATTGTTATTTTAATCTCATACATCCATATCAGGCCTATCAAGTATTTTTCTTGATTTCTTCAGCGCTTTTTAAATCGAGCAATACGTAGTAAGTACATGTATATTGAACGTTTTTCAATATCTACGATGAAAACATTACTTGATTTTCAAAAATAATTAGAGTGGGTGATTTCCTGAAACTAAGTAAGAATACATGTTTGTACTTATATTACTCTTACACTTAATATGAATCGGATATCTAATCAGGAAGAATAATTTCTCACTAAACCTTAAGTATAACATATCAAACTAAGGATAATATAATTGTTAATAAAACAATTATCTACAAATGAGTCAAGAACAAGGATGTAACCAAATATGGGTCATAGCAAGGTCATCAATAATGATAGAATGTAAACAAATCTTGAGAGACTCGTTAAATAAATGTTTCACTCATGTTGTTTTGTTGGGTTTGTGTTGCTCAGTCTTCGGATTTCTGCGCTTTGTTTTGTTTACTTTTGTTTGTCTGTTGATTTGTAAAGTCATGATTTTTTTTTCAATAACGAGTTTCGATGAAATAACCGTTGAAAATGTAATAACTCATGTGAAAATAAGGAGATGTGTGAAGATCACCATTGAGACAACATGGTGATACTTTAAACAACTAAAGGGCACTGCACGGTCTGCAACAATGAGCACATCCCACTTTAAAGAAGGTGGTAAAAAGCCCAGAGAAGTCAAAATATGAAACAATTTTATTGAAACAACCAACTATAAAGCATGCTTTATAGTTGATGTATTTTACGCGGTTCTTGATATTTGCCATATAATTGCCAAGCTGTTGTCGAAAATGAGTTTGGCCATCGCTTTGAGGTATTCCGTCTCTCTTTTGAACAAGACTTTTGATAATTGTAAAACAGAAAATAAAACCCTCCATATTATAACCGAAACACGAGTAATTTGAGCTATTATTTTGAAAAATTTGTAAATGAACAGGGACGGATCTAGCTATTTAAAGAGGGGTTTGCAATCCGTGGTGAATGAGAGTTTCAACCATATTTTCCAAATCAAAAATATTGATCGTCAAAAAAAGAGGTTCCAACCATCCGACAGTGATACAAATAAAAAAATCCCGAAAAGAATACATCGAGGCCCTTGTACTTGTAAATTTTCATTTCAATAGTTTTATTTTCTAATCAAAAACGTGTTCCTAATTGTGTATTTCTTTATCACCCTTTCAATAGGCTAAACACATTATACATTTTAAAATTGTCGTCGTTTTATTAAACATGTACATTATCACACCAAAATTGGAGACTTTTTTATTGATCATTTCATCTAAGATAAGGTTTGTGGTGTTTTGTATTACCCACTGCAAAAACTTTCAGCTGTTTTATAATACCCAATGCATAAGCCTTGGGGTGTTTTCTAGTAACAAATTCATAAACTTTGGGGTGTTTTCTAATACCTAAATTATATCATTTGGGGTGTTTCATAAAAACCAATTTACATATTTTATAGTGTTTTCTAATAACCAATGCATAAACTATATCAAAAAAAATCAGCTGCAGATCCAGGAAAAAGGGGAGCCCCTTATACATGTTATAAAACCATAGTTCTTATTGATAATTCTCAAACGTCTGTACGTAGCGTCTTTTTAGATATATATCTTGCATCAAAAGACCTTAATAGTTAGTTTCATAATCAGGTATGCACGGACAGCGACTATAGCCTATGGTATATAATTAATCTTCTAAGATAACTATATATATATATATAGTAAAAGAATAATTATAACTCACTATAGTTCCCGTATATTTGTAACCAGTGTCATTAAAGAAGCGAAGAGCATTTAACCAAATATTTTGAATATACAGATAACTGTAGTAACTATACTACTGTTGCCTTTATTTAGAGAAATGAGTGAACACTAACAATAAGAAACAATAATAAACTCGTACATTATATATAAAATTGATGTCTTATCAGGAAGTGTTATATATCATTAAAACCTACCGTAAATCATAAGGATAATACGATTTTCAAAGAAACAACTATTCACCGGATGACAAACGGATATGAATGTGAACAGTTTAAGTATGTCGTACTGTTTTCCTCATTGGTGATGATATTCATATATTGAATTAAAACAAATACCCGTTTTAAAATAAAATCCTACTCATCTAACCACCTTTAAAGGTGTGTTTCGTAAAAAAAACATAAAAAGAAGGTGTTACATTCGGCAATGCAACTAATTGCACTTTGAGACTCGCCCATGTGAGTAAACACTAATCTGTAATTATAGACATAATCCCCCAAAAATGTCTTTCTTGTGGCTGTAATTCTGTCAATCATTTCAAATCTCCATTCTTTCATCCTAACTTATGCCTTTTACGTGAATAGACTACTGTAAAAGAGCAATGGTATGTTGACATACACAATAAAGTGCTGTTTATTCAGCTTCAAAGTTTTCAGCTTTCAATTTCTAGGTAGTAACATTCCAGCAGCTCCTGTATATGGAGTATATAAGTCCAAGTTGATAGGAAATACAAGCCATCATGATGTCCTTAGAATTCGGTTTCAAGTCGCAAGGAAGTTATTAAGACAAGAGTTCCAAGTGGTATATAACAAATCATCAATTGGTTAATTTCAAGGAAGCAATTTGTTAACCATTATGGAATGTATAACGACAGATATGTTCCAAAAGTGAGGTAACAGATACCAAGGGAACATTCAAACTCATAAGTAACTGACAATGCCATGGCTAGAATAGAAACAAAATCAACAGTACACAAAACACAACATACAAAACTAAGGAATGAACAACTAGATTCCCGTACAAACCTGGGGCTGATCGCAGGTGCTCTTGAAGGGAAAGCACATTCTGCTCCACATGTTGTACCTGTCTTGTTGTTCATGCAAGTACAAAACCCGTGTTGACTGTAATTTGGTAGGTCACTTTCCTAAACAAAAGGGAACGCGATTGTAGTTATAAACCTTTGAACATATATGCCGTCACCTGAGTCTGTAATTGGTTGTAATTTGTTGTGTTACATATTTGTTTTTCGTTCAATTTTTTGTACATTAATTAGACCGTTAGTTTTCTTATTTGAATTGTTTTACATTTGTGATTTCGGGGCTATTAATTGCTGACTATGTATTATGGGCGTTGTTTAGTGTTGAAGGCCGTACGATGACAGTTAGCTGTTCATTTGTGTGTGATTTGGACTCATTGACAATCATACCACATCTTCCTTTATATTCCATAACGGTCAACCATTTAGTGATGATGTCCGTAAACTTTACGATGGGATGATTTCAATTTTATAACTTGAAATTGTTAGTACTACAATCCTGTCCTTTTTTTACTTATTCTTAACTTGTATGGTAGTTTCTTATCTCAAGAGTCATGAAACCCTGAAATAAATCCACGCTTCACTGAGACAGTTAAAGTTAAGATGCGACAGTGGAGATAGTCATAATTAAAAGTATATAAACCATTTCAAATTTGTATGGCAACAGAATCTATTACGAAACTGAATACTGAATTCAGATTAATTTTCACATAGAGTATGACTCTATGAGTAATGTGTAAAAGTTTTGACTAATCTTAAAGACTTTGTTAACGATATGCAAGATATATGTTTAGTCCAAAGAAAATAATAGTAGCACATTTCTTATGTTGTTGAATATGATTTATTATGTGCGTAGAATGTGTGGATGTTTTCCTCTTGATTATTTTTCTTCTAAAATTAAACTGCTCATTTCCGTATTGTCTGCGATGTTGATAATTTTCACAGAATAATATCTATTGTTTAACACCTACGCATGACATGATGAAATTTACAAAGAAACAATTAAATTATAAATAAAATATATTACTCTCCTCTCATTCACTTCATATCTGATTGTCAAGCATGCGAGCAATTATTACGTTTCGTATGTAGATAACGTATACTGCAGAATTGTGGCTAAGAAACATTTAAAATGAATGAAACAATCACACTTGATGATATAATGGATAAACATATCGGACGTTTCATAGCACCAATTTCATTTCTTTGCCTATTGTTGATTTTTGGAATACCAGGCAATTTAGCCGTTTTATTCATATACGGTACCAAATATTCCAAATGTGTGTTCAGAGTTCTCATTTGTAATCTGGCTGTTGTTGATCTAATTTTCTGCACTTTAGGCATACCATTTAATATTGCTCGTATTGTTCATTATTATACATTCGATGGACGGTGGGCGTGCAAAATTATCACAGGAGTAATTGTATTTGGATTCATATATTCTGCTCATCTGGTGATGTTACTATCAGTGCACAGATTCAGACAAATCTGTTTTTCCGTCAAAACACAAATTTCTGTCAGGAACGTTCATTATTTTATTATAGCCTGTCTTGTTATTGGAATACTACTGTCATGGCCACAAGCAGTGTTGATTGATATTGACGAGTTACAAGTACAAAATAACATTACTACACGCACCTGTCCAATTACTGCTGAGAATCCTTCAAAGCACTCGATTGTATACAGTACTTTCAACGTATGTTTATTTTCGATTTATACCATAATTTTGTTTGTGCTATATTCTCTAATAGCAAGGAAAATTTACCTACAACGCCAAAAACGACTTTGTCCTCATACACAAACTTCCGACGGCAATATGTCCGAAAAAATGACAAAAATTGCTTTTACTATTTCAGTGGTGTTTGCACTAAGTTATATTCCTCTTTTTTTCCTTAAAGTTGCAAAGAACTGGTTTGATGAGAAAGATATCAATGAGTTCGCATTTTCGACTTTGAAAATAGCTGAACGATTTTACATCGTCAACCATGTTGCAAATCCAATAATATATTTTATTTTTGACAAACGTTTTAGGCAAAGTATAAGAAATCTCGCATTTTGTAAAAGGGGAGCTGAATTGGGAAGTAAAAATAAACGCTACAATGTTGACCACTCAACTGACCATACGATAACTGATCATGACCATACAGCATCAACGACAGTCATTTAAAGTCTAATTTAACGTTGCAATACTGTTGAATAGCATGAAATATTAATGGACATAAAATTATATAATTTGATATAAAACAATTAATCGAATAAAATATATCAAGAAGAGTACTTGGAAGTCAAATTAGAAACATATATTAAATCTATAAAAGGGAACAATATAGGTAACATGAATGCATACAACTAACCAGGCTTGTATCGAAACTACTGTCTATAATTTGCTATAAATATAGAAATAGACCAGAAAATCAACTCATATACATAGAACAGATCCAAAAAGTGTCATCATATGACATAATTTTTTGTCTTATTCTGCACATTAGTTTTTAAACGTTTTACATGTTTTAAGGAATCTTTGCTATCTATTATGATGTTATCAGAATTACTGTGAATACACACTCTATAGCATTGTATAGCTGTATAGTAGTGGTGTGCACTAGCACTGTATGGCTGTGATATTGATAAGTGTTGTCTGACTTTCATATGACGTTTAATGTGTATGTACTTTTAATGATGTATCAAGGGAGGTGTATTAAAATACTGTATCCATATTTTCTTTGTAAATACCCTTTCGATCATACCAATGCATCTTACAAATAAAAAATATACCACGCCTTAACATAGGATACTTATATATGTTTCATCATGAAAAGTTATTAAAATACCATACATTATTACAACTTTCATTATTATAATATAGTTAATACGTATACATAAGTGATTAATTGTAAAAGTTTTCTTGATCAACATTGCCATTGCGGTTACAAAATCATATCTCGAAATGAAATGTCTAGATTAGCATCACAGCAGTTTTATATAATAGTATAGTAAGTAATCAAATGAAAATATGGTAACCAAATGTTGCTATATATATAAAATTAGAAATAAGAAGATGTTGTGTGATTGCCAATGAGACAACTCTTCACAGGAGGCCAAAGGACACAATAATTAACGTCTATAGGTGACCGATGGCCTTTAATAATGAGCAACCAATTCCACATATATAGCAATAAAAGACCCCGATTTAACAAATGTAAACCAATTCCGCATATATAGCAATAAAAGGCCCCGATTTAACAAATGTAAACCAATTCAAACTAGAAGACTAAATAAACTATCATGACATTTATAAGTTATATATTAAAGCAAGAGTCAGAGGCAGGAAATTCTACAAATAGGTTACAATATCAGATGGGTGAAAGTGGAGTAATATGCATACATGGCTGGTAAATATTGTTAAGATCGTCCAGATTTTTAACCCCACTGTGAAAGTCATATTAACCATTTTGGGTTATATTCTTAAATACAACGAAATAACCACAACAAAAGATTTGAAACATACTGTATCAGCTGTGAAACTGCAACAATGCGTTGTCTGTTACCTCGACGTCTACTAAAATGTATATAGAAAGTATCACTTGGCTGTGTTAATAAATAAACGCTTTAAACACGTTTAAACTTATTGTATTTCAAATTACTTTATACATCCTTTGGTATTGTCTGATTCTTCAAAAGTCACATTGAGGTTATTAATAGTCATGTATACGTGGCGATATTATGGTATTATACTGTGCATCCGCTCATCATAACCAGGTTCACTCAAGGACCGAAAACTTCAGAAAAATGGCCACAACACAATGAAGGGTATTGAAACCAAATTAAGGCATTAACTGAACAACAAAACCGGCGAATTTTAACTTTGCGGAATTAATTTTAACTACAGTTAATAATGTTGGGAGAAGACTGTAAGAAAAGTCGATATACTTAATATGAACTCAAAATCGATTTTCAACAAATGTGTTACCCTGTCCCTGTTTTGTTGTTAGCTGCAGCCATGTTGAAAGTAATACAAATTCCCACTAACTTGCATATCTTATTACCACACAGAATATGGACAACAACACAATAAAAATAACATTCGTAATACAGACTTCGTCCTCTTTTACCTGTCTTGTTTAATAATTGAAATAAATGTTATAAAATAATATAATGGTAACTTCTTAACAACATTGAAAGACTACCGACCGTGGACTTGACACGGTTGCCGAATATGTACATTAAGTCAATACAACATTTGTTAACCTGTACATATACCAGTCCTGGTGTTGCATACTTGTCACGAATGTGACCTACCGAATAAGACTATTTACCAGGTTTGTAATATTGACATGCGAAACTCCACGGGTGCCACATGTGGAGCAGGATCAACCATTTCAGAGTACCTGAGATCATCCCCCGTTTTTGGTAGGATTCCTGTTGCTTAGTCTTTAGTGTTCTATGTTGTGCCTTGTGTGCTATTATTTTGTTTGTCTTTTTCTTTGTTATCCCTGGCGTTGTCAGTTTATTTTCGATCTATGAGGTTGACTGTCTCTTTGGTATCTTTCGCCCCTGTTTTGAAGTTCATTAGTCTCCTGCAAAACTTGTCTGTTTATTTGTATATTCGAAATTGAGATACGTAGTTTTAATATCGGTAAACTACTTATGTATTTTAAAACATAAGGAAATTGAAACAAAAATAAGAGTTTGTTTTGTTTTCAAATTTATTATTCTTCCCAAAGGTTGTTGTCGAATAATGAGTTTGACCATCGCTTTGAGGTATTCCGTGTCTCTTTTGAACAAGACTTTTGATATTTGTTAAATAGAAAATAAAACCCTCCATATTATAACCGAAACACAAGTAATTTGAGCTATGATTTTGAAAAAAATTGGAAATAAACAGGGACGGATCTAGCTATTTAAAGAGGGGGTTGTAATTCGTCGTGAATGGGAGTTCCAACCATATTTCCCTATTCAAAAATATTGATCGTCGAAAAAAGGGATTCCAACCATCAGCCAGTGATACACAAAGATTATCCCGAAAAGAATATATCGAGCTCCTTGTACTTGTAAATTTTCATTTCAATAGTTTTATTTTCTAATCAAAAACGTGTTATAATATTGTGTATTTCTTTATCACCCTATCAATAGGCTAAACACATTATACATTTTAAAATTATCGTCGTTTTATTATACATGTACATTATCAGACCAAAATTGGAGACTCCGTAATATCTTTTTTATTTATTATTTCATCTACGAAAAAGTTTGTGGTGTTTTGTATTACCCACTGCAAAAACTTTCAGCTGTCTTATAATACCCAATGCATAAGCTTTGAGGTGTTTTCTAGTAACAAATGCATAAATTTTGGGGTGTTTTATAAAAACCAATTTACATATTTTGGAGTGTTTTCTAATAACACGTTATTAAGACAAGAGTTCCAAGTGGTATATAACAAATCATCGATTGGTTAATTTCAAGGAAGCAATTTGTTAACCATTATGGAATATATAACGACAGATATGTTCCTAAAGTGAGGCAACAGATACCAATGGAACATTCAAACTCATAAGTAACTGACAATGCCATGGCTAAAATAGAAAACAAATCAACAGTACACAAAACACAACATACAAAACTAACGAATGAACAACTAGATTCCCCTACAATCTTTGGGCTGATCGCAGGTGCTCTTGAAGGGAAAGCACATTCTGCTCCACATGTTGCACCTGTCTTGTTGTTCATGCAAGTACAAAACCCGTGTTGAGTGTAATTTGGTAGGTCACATTCCAGAAGAAAAGGGAACGCGATTGTAGTTTAAAACCTTTGAACATATATGTCGTCATCTGAGTCTGTATTTCAGTGGTTGTAATTTGTTGTGTTACATATTTGTTCTTCGTTCAATTTTTTGTACATTAATTAGACCGTTAGTTTTCTTATTTGAATTATTTTGCATTTCTGATTGCCCTACGATGACATTTAGCTGTTCATTTGTGTGTGATTTGGTCTCATTGACAATCATACCACATCTTCCTTTATATTCCATAACGGTCAACCATTTAGTGATGATGTCCGTAAACTTTACGATGGGATGATGTCACTTTTATCACTTGAAATTGTTAGTACTACAACCCTGTCTTTTTCTCACTTATTCTTAACTTGTATGGTAGTTTTTTGTCTCAAAAGTCATGAAGCCCTAAAATAAATCCACGCTTCACGGAGACAGTTTAAGTTAAGATGCAACAGTGGAGATAGTCATAATTAAAAGTATATAAACCATTTCAAATTTGTATGGCAACAGAACCTATTACGTAACTGAATACTGAATTCAGATTCATTTTCACATAGAGTATGACTCTAGGAGTAATATGTAAAAGTTTTCCTAATCTAAATGACTTTGTTAACGATATGCAAGATATATGTTTAGTCCAAAGAAAATAATAGTAGCGCATTTCTTATGTTGTTGAAT
Source organism: Mytilus edulis (assembly GCF_963676685.1). Lineage (NCBI taxonomy): Eukaryota > Metazoa > Mollusca > Bivalvia > Mytilida > Mytilidae > Mytilus > Mytilus edulis. The sequence continues at coordinate 22,398,899 of NC_092351.1, read as the reverse complement.
ATGATTTATGATGTGCGTAGAATGTGTGGATGTTTTCTTCTAAATTTAAACTGCTCATTTCCGCATTGTCTGCGGTGTTGATAATTTACACAGAATATAGTGTTTAACACCTACGCATGACATGATTAAATGTAAATAGAAACAATTAATTTATAAATAAAATATATTACTCTCGTCTCATTTATGTCATATCTGATTGTTAAGCATGCGAGTAGTTATTTCGTTTCGTATGTAGATAACGTATACTGCAGAATTGTGGCTACGGAACATTTAAAATGAATGAAACAATCACGCTTGATGATATAATGGATAAACATATCGGACGTTTCATTGCACCGATTTCATTTCTTTGCCTATTGTTGATTTTTGGAATACCAGGCAATTTAGCCGTTTTATTCATATACGGTACCAAGTATTCCAAAGGTGTGTTCAGAGTTCTCATTTGTAATCTGGCTGTTGTTGATCTAATTTTCTGCAGTTTAGGCATACCATTTAATATTGCTCGTATTGTTCATTATTATACATTTGATGGACGGTGGGCGTGTAAAATTATCACAGGAGTCCTTGTATTTGGATTCATATATTCTGCTCATCTGGTGATGTTACTTTCAGTGCATAGATTCAGACAAATCTGTTATTCGGTCAAAACTCAAATTTCTGTCAAGAACATTCATTATTTTATAATAGTCTGTTTTGTTATCGGGATACTACTGTCATGGCCACAAACAGTATTAATTGATATTGATGCGATAAAATTACAAAATAACATTACTACTCGCACCTGTCCAATTACTGCTGAGCATCCTTCGAAGTACTCGATTGTATATAGTACTTTCAATGTATGTTTATTTTCGATCTACACTGTAATTTTGTTTGTGCTTTATTCACTGATAGCCAGGAAAATTTACCTACAACGCCAAAAACGACTTTGTCCTCATACACAAACTTCTGACGGCAATATGTCCGAAAAGATGACAAAAATTGCTTTTACTATTTCAGTGGTGTTTGCACTGAGCTATATTCCTCTTTTTTTTCTGAAAGTTGCAAAGGACTGGTTTGATGAGAGCGATATCAATGAATTCGCATTTTCGACTTTGAAAATTGCTGAAAGATGTTACATCGTCAACCACGTTGCAAATCCAATAATATATTTTATTTTTGACAAACGTTTTAGGCGAAGTATGAGGAATCTCGTTTCTTGCAAAAGGGGAGTTGAATCAGAAAGTAAAGATAAACGCTACAATGTTGATCATTCAACTGACCATACGATAACTGATCATGACCATACAGCATCCACGACAGTCATTTAAAGTCTAAATTAGCGTTGCAATACAGTTGAATATCGTGATATATTAAAGGACATAAATTATACAACTTGATATAAAACAATTGATCGAATAAAATGTATCTAGAAGAGTACTGGGGAGTCAAATTAGAAACATATTAAATCTACAAAAGAGAACAATAAAGGTAACATGAATGCATATAACCAACCAGACCTGTATCGAAACTACTGTCTATAATTTGCTATAAATATACAAATAGACCAGAAAATCAACTCATATTCATGAAACAGATCCAAACAATGTCATCATGTTCTTGTTCTGCACATTAGTTTTTAAACACTTACATGTTTTAAGGAAGCTTTGTTATCTATTATGATGTAATCAGAATTACTGTAAATACACACTCTGTAGCATTGTATAACTGTGATACGCACTAACATTGTATGGCTGTGGTATAGATAAGTATTGTATGACTGTCATATGACGTTTAATGTGTATGTATGCGATATGATGTATCAAGGGAGGTGTATTAAAATACTTTTTCCATATTTTCTTTGTAAATACCCTTTCGACAATACCAATGCATCTTACAAATAAAAGGTATACCACGCCTTAACATAGGATACTTATATATATTTCATGATGAAAAGTTATTAAAATACCATACATTATTACAACTGTCATTAAAATATAGTTAATACGTATACATAAGTGAATAATTGTAAAAGTTTTTCTTGATCAACATTGCCATTGCGATTAAAAATTCATATCTCAAAATGACATGTCTAGCTCAGCATCACAACAGTTTTATAAACTAGTATAGCAAATAATCAATTGCAAATATGGTAATCAAATGTTGCTATATATATATAAAATTTAAAAAAAGAAGATATTGTGTGATTTCCAATGAGACAACTTTTCACTGTGAAACGTCATAATAACCTTTTTATGTTATTTCTAAGCTGAACAATATATTCTTAAATACAAAGAAATAAACACAACAAAAGATTTGAAACATACTGTATCAGCTGTGAAACTGCATCAATGTGTTGTTTGTTTTTGCTGTACCTCTACGTCTACTTAAATGTATATAGAAAGTATCACTTGTCAGTGTTAATAAATAAACGCTTTAAACACGTTAAACCTATTGTATTTCAAATGACTGTATACATCCCTTGGTATTGCCAGATTCTACAAAAGTCACATTGAGGTTATTAATAGTCATGTATGCGTGGCGATATCATGGTATTGTACGATACATCCGCTCATCATAACCAGGTACACTCGAGGACCGAAAATTTCAGAAAAATGGACACAACACAATGAAGGGTATTAAAACCATATTGAGACATTAACTGAACAACAAAACCGGCAAATTTTATCTTTGCCGAATCAATTTTAACTACAGTTAAAAATGTTGGGAGAAGATAAAAAAAAAACTGTAAGAAAATCATTAGTACGAAAAATCGACTAACTTAATATGAACTTAAAATTGATTTTCAACAGTTGTGTTACCCTGTCCCTGTTTTGTTGCTAGCTGTAGCCATGTTGAAAGTAATACAAATTCCCTCTAGCTTGCATATCTTATTACCAAACAGAATATGGACAACAACACAATAAAAATAACATTCGTTATACAGACTTCGTCCTCTTTCACCTGTCTTGTATAGTAATTGAAATGTATGTTATCAAAATAATATAATGGTAACTTCTTAACAACATTGAAAGACTACCGACAGTGGAATTGACAAAGATGCCGTACATGTACATTAAGTCAATACAACATTTGTTAAACTGTACATATACCTGGTGTTGCATACCTGTTACGAATGTTACCTACCGAATAAGACAATACCAGGTTTGTAATATTAACATAAGCAACACCGCGGGTGCCACATGTGGAACGGGATCAACTTACCATTCCGGAGTACCTGAGATCGTATCCAGTTTTTGGTAGGGTTCCTGTTGATTAGTCTTTAGTTTTCTATGTTGTGTCTTGTGTACTATTATTTGTGTTTGTATTTTTTCTTTTTGAGCCATGGCGTTGCCATTTTTTTTTTCGATCTATGAGTTTGACTGTCCCTTTGGTATCTTTCGCCCCTGTTTTGAAGTTCATAAGTTTCCTGTAAAATTTGTCTGTTTTTTTTTTTTTTTTTGTATATTCGAAATTGAGATACGTGGTTTTAATATCGGTAAACTACTTAATATGTATTTTAAAACATAAGGAAATTGAAACAAAAATAAAAGCTTGTTTTGTTTTCAAATTCATTATTCTTCCCAAATTTCTCGGGGTTTATTATATCACTTTTAAGTGTCAATAAGTAATGTTCTTAATGTTGTAATTATAAACTATTCGTTTAAGTACTGTAAGTTCAGAAATTATTGCGACGTTTTCATTATTGTGAAAAAAGCGACAGGTTTTTAATCGCAATAATTTAAACTCGCAAAATTTGAAAAAAAAAATTATAGTAATTAAATAGAATTTTTCTCATTATTGCAAAAATCAAATAGCATTTTAATCTAAAATAACAAAATTGCAATAATAAACGCACCCAATAATATCTGAATTTATAGTATAGTGAACAAAATATATATTTGTTCATTTTTTTTTTTTTTGGGGGGGGGGGGGTCTTTTTATTGGTGAAGGACGTATGGTAACCTGTAGTTGTTTTCATTCTTTTCTGTCTGTCTTTTAGTGGTGAATAGTGTTACTGGCAGTCTTGCCACATACGTGTATTTTCAATTATATTATGGGGGCAAGTGTTTACATTTACTGATGTTGCTTGAAATCAAATAACAAAAAAGTATTTCATGTATGGCGCCCTCGCAAATACAGAACAAGTAAACACCATGACCTTGTTCCTGGAAAGTATATAACAAATCAGTCAAACATCCTGTACTTAGATTGTCATATCCTGTTTATATCATAAATGAATTAAACTTTAACACAATCAATTAAAATGTTAAATGATAACGGAATCGTTAAAAAGATAAAATAGCGTTTGATGGATCATTGATGTAAATCAATAGAATTCATTGAAAAAAAATCTGCCTTTTAATTTTGTTTTATGTCCTCCCGTCCCAATATCGCCATACTCGTCTTTTAATCCTATACAAAACATAACGGCGCATATCTGTATTCCGTGTTTTATGAAAGTAAATGACATTTTTAGGAACGGTATCATTCTATTGTTTATAGAAAAAGATTCAAGCTGGTATGTGTATAAGATACGGATGTGTAGAAACAAGGTATTTTAACGAGTTTTGAATTTGTCTGATAGACAGCAACTCAAACATTTTCCCGGACCTAGTTACATTGACAAGGACAATAGAACACCTTTACATATCTAAAAATATTCAGCCGTTTTTTCGTGCAGTTTTTTTATCTGCTAGTTGACAGAAAGCAACAACGTTACTAATTTCTGAGTTGGGCAATAATGTTATACCCTTCATGAATAATTAGTACACACAATTTGTTCAGCCTTTACTCGTGCACAAAAGAGGGACGAAAGATACAAGAGGAACAGTCAAATACAAACTTATATACCTATATTATACACAAAGGGAAATCTAAAGAAAAGTTTCCTTGCAAAACCAATTCTTCAAAGTAAAAGACAAACTCAAAGAATGAAATGTATGAAGAGGATTCTCACACAAGTTCAATAAACCATGGTGATACCAGTATTGAAAATATATTTTGTTTCATTATTTATATTCCAGTTAAGGCAGTCAGACCTTCAGCAAATAATAATTGACAATGAAGAACATCAAGATTTGCCAGACCTATATACTAATGGATAAACAATTGGAGTCGGTGTATGAAATTCGTGATAAAATGTTACACAAAAGGACAAAACACAAAAGAACAATGAATCAACGTATATGCCTGCACCAGAGATTAAAGTACCTGGAAAACAACATGACCAAAACGATGACAAACCTAAGAAAGACGACGAAGAAAAATAAATATATAGCGTACTCGCAAGTCTTATGAACATATTTTACTAATTGAAAACGACGCTAACCATAAACAAAGATGGTAAAATGAATGGGCAAATTGATGAACTTTAATGTTAAAATGTTGAAATTTGATATCCGTTAGTGAATGATTATTTGACGTTTAGTTTACGCAGTTATAGGTTTATTTCAATACAATGATGATACCAACTTGAGATGTACCAGAATATAAATAAAACCGCTCTAGTTCCTTGTTTATATTTTATAGTAACTCACCCTGTATGTATCGTAGAAAGCTACTAACTAACTTGTTTACATATAATATCCCATGTCAATCTTGATAACGATGACAATGATATATATGTCATATTCTAAACACGTTTTACGTATGATTCGTAAGTTAAATAATATAAATACCGAACTCCAGGGAAAATTCCAAAAATAAAATATATATATCGACGAATGGCAAAATCAAAAACTCAATCAGATCAAACGAATGGAAAACAATTGTCATAACCCTGATTCGGTACATGCATTTCCTTATATAGACATTTCAATGATAGATTATACCTGGATTTATAGCTAGATAAACCTTTTACTTGAATCAAATTCTCATAGTCAATCGAAGCTGCATTTGTACCTATCGTGAAATTGTAAGAAAGCAGACATACTTGATAAAAGAGAGATAATCGCTATTTTATCATTGTACAAAGTCATGGACGAGTTACACGCATTCAAATATAAAAAAAAACTGTAATAAAGTTAAGATTGGAAAAATGGTATTGCATCTATTTTAAATATTTTATTTTTAATCAAAGTAGATTTTTTTTCGTAGGCCTATACCCACAGTCAAACGAAGTAGTTTCTTTATTACGTGTAACGTCGGTAATAAAAAGAAATTATTGTAAATAATAATCAATTATTGAAAACAGTAGATGTTCTCTTTAAAACATCCATCCACAATACTTTTAAGGTATATAAAGAAACGAAAAAGCCAATCTGTTAGCAGATCGATCACAATATTGAATGAAATAGGCATACAGTGCAAATTATTAAATGTAACATTTAAAATGATAAAAATTGCACAATCCTACATATCTGTGCTTTAACCAATATCAAAGTGCATGTCCCAAGGATTTGTATTTATCAAAATGATAGTGTTTATTTTTCCTTTGGTCATATCAAAGCAAACACCTTTTTAAGATCAAACAAACCTACAATGTCTCTATTAGTTATCTAAGATATCAAAAAGGCTTGGTAGATATTACAGGGGTAAATTGTTTAAAAACTCTCCAATTGACGTTAATGCTAATTTTCTCATGTTTATGTCTTGACTTTAAATTTTACTTTATTTATCTTTAGAAATTAGAAACTTTCATATATCATTCATGAGAGTAAAAAAGTAACCCTATCTTTTGCAACAAGAAAATGGAGGGTTATGTAGCATATGTTCTATTTTACAAACACTCTAGATTTGTACTTAATTCCGTTACTGGCCCATTACTTTTTAACCCTGTAGTAACGAATTTAAGTACATTTAAGTACAATTGTTTTATTATTTTTATCTCTCGCTTTGATCAATCTTTCAAAACAAATTACAAACAAAGTATACCAATCAGAAGAGCACATGACTTTAGTTTTATACAGAAAGCTCTCCCCCAAATGGGCAGTCCCTGAAGACGTTTATCTCTTTACTGAATTTACCCCATCATGTTTGTATATAAATCATACTTAACACACATCACATTCTGTCTGAATCGTGAAATGTTAGCATCGTGAAAATAAACAAAAAAACTGGAAATCATCTAAACGATTCGTTTCTTTTTTTACATGGCAAGGGACTTCAGCATATACTGGTATCGATTCAAAGAGTTTGATTCTGTATATAACATGTATAAATCCAACGGATTTGCTTTAGAATAAAACTATTTTCATAAAATTAAAAAAACACAACTCAAAGTCCACAGAAAATTAACAAGATCGAGCAGTTCCCTAGCCATATACGGCATCCGTCAACCAAATATTGGGTCTGTTAGACCTAAAATTCTGTTTTTGTTTTATTTGACACATGTTCGTATCCTGTTGTAATCTAAATGATTGAAAGTTTTTCATTGTCACAAAATTTTACGATATAGCAATATTATAACTTGCTATCATTCTTGACAACAAACATATATAGCAGCTATTTGTTTGACTAGACTTGATACATCTATATCGGTAACAGACAACAACTTGTAGTTCTGTGGTTGTAATTATTGTTGTCTTGTCATATTTCTTTTTTTATATATATTATTGACTTTGACAAGACCATTCGTTGTCTCAGCAGAAAGGTTTTACTTTTTCTACGACCATCCTTCGCATCCATATAGAATGGGCCTTATAAGACAATATATTCTATTGTGTATATTGTCGAAGTTCAAATATCGTTATATGTGTGACGTACTTGGTGCGTAAAGCATTAAATAAACACTTAATATAGGACAAAGGTAACTAAAATGACACTTTACAATTACGCAACTTTCCACGAGGGAATGATATTAATTTTGTTTCTTTTTTTTTTTTTTTATTTATGTTTAATCTACTTACATCACTTCGAATAGATTGAAAACAAGAAATTCGTCTGACTCGTTAATGTAATAACCCTTACAAACTAGGTTATGTGTAATTGATATCAAATTACAAAAGCAAACAATTATCATTAAATTGGAGTGGTTTAATTACGCTAATCATTACGTTAATCATTTATATGTTGAATCAACCCCAACACTGACTCTCTGTCAAGGAAGTACAACTTAAGGGATTAATGTTATAAGTTGATACTATTGACCGAGTTCGTTACGAATTTGTGTGACCATCCTACAATACTCAAATTTATCTAGATGAGAATAAATCAGTTGTTACATCAAAATTCAGAATCATGAGAATAAAAGATGAAAGAACTAAATGAATAGCAATAAGATATGTTTGTAAACTTTAACTACAAAAGATTTTAAATAAAGAACGTTAAAAAGTAAACAAAAGTAACATATAATCCTACTACAATTCGTAACTTATATTTATAGTAAATGCAAGGAATTGTTCTATTGTCATCAATTGTAAACAACTGATTAATGATGTGAGAACAGAGTAAGGAGTATATATTGCATGTGTATATATTTGTTCCGATCAACAGGAGTAATATTCATGAATATTTCTTCCATTTGCACCTTGATAATAAAGAAACTTTTATTTCATAAGACATGCATAAAACAACATTTAACAAAGATGGGGCTTTCTATATTAATTTACCTGAAACATGTAAGAGCCATTGATGTATAAATACCTTTCTAACAGTAACATGTGGCATATAATTCACAATACATTGTATCGGGAGATTTAAGGATACAATTATTAGGTCTTTCCACCTTTCCGTGTGGAAAGACCTATTGAATTTGTTCTGATTATTTTTTTTTTCTTCCGCCTAATTTTTTTCTTGCGGTGTAAAAATGTTTCAAAAGATGTCGCTTATTTTTTTTTTTGTATATGATATCATACAGTCTATACGCTTTTGAAACTCACCCTGTTTAACCAAACACTTTTCTTTGTAAGAGTTATCTCCCCAAACACTGTTTTTCTTGTTATCAGATCTCCTCCGCAACCGTAAAAGAAAGCCACAATTTTTTTTTTAAATTGCTCGTTATCTCCTCAGGATGTTACGTTTTATTTTGACCGAAGCGTTACGAAGACCCCATATGAGAGTAATTTACCCTTTTGTATTGAAATAATTGAAATAAATTTGTAACTGGAAAACCATAAGTGATAGAGGCCTAGGGTCTTTTCATTTGAGGTCCTTGGTCCAAAAATATGAAAATGAGGTCAAGGTCAAAGGTCAAGGTCATGTTCAAATTTTTGATTTTGGCTTGTTATCTCTTATTTTCAGAAATCATACAAGATATTGACAAAATATTTTGAGACAATTGTTAGTTGCGACATGTCGTAACACGTAAATTTTACTTAAAATGGTACTTAACATTTAATGCAAGTTTTGCCCCTTTTATATCTTACATTAGTTGTTTGGTAATATAACTCATTAACAATAAAAAGTAAAGGCCTAGAGTCTTTTGATTTGAGGTCCTTGGTTGATGACCTTGAAATTGAGCTCAAGGTCATAGGTAAATTTAATCTTCTAGATTTTGACCTTTGCTTTTTCCTCTTATATATACATGATAAAGCCATGGAACTTTTGGCAAAAGGTTGCAAGAAATGTGACCTTGAAAAAGTCAACCGTAAGTGACCTTTTGTAAACCGGAAGTAGCCATTTTTTGTACTAATTTAATGTAAAAGTATATAGAACCATCTATTTTTGGAATCAGTGTCAAGTAAACTATCAAAACATACCGGAAATAACATCTTTTAAACCGGAAGTAAAAAATGATCTCCCTTATGTATATCTTTTTGTATAGAAACCATATATTTTTGGAATCAGCGTTCAATAAGCTGTCATTTGACGCTAAAATTGACATTTAAAACCGAATTTTAATATTTTCATATAAAAAAGATCCTTACTGGTGGAAAGACCATCAATGGTTCTCTGAACAATTGGTTTTAATTGTATTTTGAATTTAGGTATATGTATGACATATTTTTCGATTAGATACTATGATTCCTTGAACAAAAAGGTATAGTCACAAAAAAAGTGAACCCAAGGAAAATTCTAAACAGAAAGTCCATAACTAAGTGGCAAAATCTAATGCTCAAACACATGAATCGATTAGATCACAGCTGTCATTTATATGGGGACAAAGTCCCCAATTACAGTAGAAAGTTCAATTAAAAAAAAACGGGAAAATTTCCCAAAATTTTCATTGTACTACATGTAATGAACTCAAAATCGTTCAAACTGTTTTATGTCGTGCTTTGAATTTCTGCATTTGCGCAGAACGCAGAAATCTACTTCCTTTTTTCGGTCTCTTTGTCATGAGACTTTGAGTTGTCTAGTTAAATATAGGAAATCAAGGAACACAAAACCAATTTCATTCTTAATAATTCTTCAAATGTCTTTGATATGAATAAACGTTACCTGATGATCGCGTTTCTTTGTTTACATTGAACATGATGTCATAACTTAAATAACTTCACAAGTAACAGAACCAAAAATCGAAAACGTTACGGTATTTCCGTTTCTTTTTTTAACAAATATTAAAGTTACAAAAAAAATCATACACACATTCACAAGTGATGCCTGCCTCATATTATGTAGAAAATTATGAATGATATCTGCTTTTATGGCTAGCTAAACCTCTAACTTGTATGCATGACAGTCCCATACATTATATTATATTAACAACGTTGTGTGAACAACACAACCAGACATAATAGGTTAAAATGACAAAAATAGGGATGCAGCAGTCAACATTGTGTTGTAATCTTAATCACTATGAAAACAAACAAATATGTAACAACGAAGCAAAAAAAGGCATAAAGACAAAATACATCAGCACAAATAAAAGACAAGAATAGAAATAAGCATAGCACATATAAAACAATGAAAATAAAAGCCTGCGTAGAAGTTGAATACCGAATAAGTTCGAAAATGTATATCCCGTATGCTCCTAAGGTGGGAGAAATTAAAGTCGTGTCTTCAGTAATAGATTCTGGTACTTTGATGCATACTTATACACTTTTGAAAGAAACAACATAAAAAGTACAATGATTACAACTCACCCGTGATAACTATCGGTCCAAAATTACAATTTGTTTTGCTATTTTCATATTTTCTTGCTTATAAAACTGGTTGGAAAATTTGTCTACGCACAAAATTTCATAAAAATAAAAAGACATAGCCCGAGAAGAATATGATTATCATTTGTTATCAAAGGTACCAGGCTTATAATTTCATACGCCAGAAGCGTATTTTTTCTATATTAGACTCTTCAGTAACGCTCAGATCAACATAGTTAGCTAAACAAGTATACAGTTAATGGGCATTGAGGAGCAAAGATTCCAAGCTATTGTGACAAATACAACTAAGGTAATTTATGCCTGGGATATGAAAATCCTTAGTATTTCGAATAATTCATACTTTTGCCAACAGTAAATTTACAAAAATATCCATATAATTGATATTCATGTCAACACCAAAGTGCTGATTGTTCGGCTGGTGATACCCTCGTGGATCGTTAAATAAATCTACTTTTCAAATGCTAACTCATGTTCTCATAAATAGCATTCAGATTTGTCGTCATAAGCACCACGATCAACGTCGTCATCAATTTGTTGATTAGAGAAATGAGGAAGGTCAAACTAAAGTTCAATTCCTGTAAGACAAACATTGTAAGTAGTGTCAAGTTTCCGGACGCTTGTACTTAAAATTTCCGCTTTCGGTGTCTATACATAATACATCGCTCCGTATTAAATCATCATCTACGTTTATTAAATTTTTAAAAACTCAGATTTATTTTTACCGCTATATAAAAGCAGCGTCAATCGCTGTGTCTTCACATAGAACTTTGTCTGCTGAGGACGTTGGTGACTAACAACAGAACAATGAATGTGACATTAGATGATATCAATCATGCTAAAATACAAACACTATTAGCACCAATTATATATCTGGCGATTCTAATGGTTGTCGGAATACCGGGAAATTTGACTGTGCTTATTATATATCGACGGCGCTATGCAAAGTCAGTGTACCGTACTATTATTTGGAATCTTGCGTTTACGGATCTTCTGTTTTGTACATTAACAATGCCATTTAATATAGGTAGACTCATTCGATACTATACTTTCGAAAATCTGTGGATTTGTAAGATATTCACAACAGTTATTATTTTCTTCATCATGTATTCCTCTCATTTATTGGTGACTCTATCAATTCACAGATTTAGACAGGTATGCATGCCGTTGAAATCGCAAATCAACATCTTAAACGTGAGGTACTGGATAATCGGTGGATTTGCACTTGCAGTTTTCTTAGACACTCCACAATTTATTTTGCAACCTATAGATGAGGTTGAACTTCCTTACAATTTAACCGGGCACGTGTGTGCAGTTTCCTTCAAAAATTCAAGTTTTGCAGAAATATACAATGGATTTTTGACTTTTTTGTTCGGCTTTTACGCATTTGTTTTGTTCATACTGTATATATGCATTGGTCGTAAAATGTACTTGCAACACAAAATTAAGAAAAACGCCATTGCAACAAAAAGTATTCCAAGAGAAGATGACATTTCGAGTAAAATAACAAAAATAGCAATAACTGTAAGTGCCGTGTTTGCAATGAGTTATATTCCACTCTTTGTCCTCAAATTATTAGTGGACGTTATTAAACCAGAAGAATTAAATGCAGTTCAGTTTTCCATTCTGAAGATACTTGAGAGATCATATGCTATAAATCATGTGGCTAACCCATTCATTTATGCATTTTACGATCAACGTTTCCGCAGACAGTTCGGAACATTCTTTGTAGCACCATGGCGTCTAAAGCAGATTGAATCATCAACAGGGTATGCAGACGGGGAATCTAGAACACCTAGCGTTGAGAAAACGTTAGAAAGTTCTCTTAACACTTATGCAATGATCAAAACCGATTTGTCTAAGTCTGTCGATCGCGACAATGTAAAATAGTAAGCACAACATTATGTGTTTAGCAAATTTTTATTTCGTTTTACTTTATACTTAATTTATTTGTAGTAAATACTTTGTGGTAATTGTGTTAGTAGCGTTATTCTCCTGCAATCGTTATAAAAAATATATTGAGTGTTTTGAACTTTGATTGTGAAGTGTTTAGACATTTTTTTGATTGTTTTAAAAAGTAAAGAACAATATTACTTCACAACGATTGTATGTATTGAAATCACTAACTAATTGTGCAGTTTTTTGACTTCATATACAAAAAAACATACAACTTTTTTTTTTAAGAAATGTTTGGTACATTTACGTGTGAAAATGAAAAAGTAAATCAAAGTCAAAAATTTCCCTTCATCTAGAAATTTAACTATGTTACAATTGAATTGATATGGTTCTGTTATATTCTTGTTGTTTTGTAAATTTGATAAGTTATTTTAGTTCATTTTGCTTTTCAACAACTTCGTCGTTTGTCACTTGACACAAGCAAACCAATACTATTTCCGCCTAATATAATTACGTAGAAACTAGTCTGGCCTTGAATGTACTCTTTAAAAATTAACTTTTGTAAATTTTATGATTATAAATTTTGAAAATATTATGAGACATAAGGTTGTTACTCATCATTTGAAACTCTTTTTGGGCTGTGTTGATCTAATGTACCGACTCCGGAAAAGTTGAGATTCACATATGTGCAAAAATTGGTCAACTTGTTATATTTGTCTTATTAAGATTAGGGAGTTAAGTGTATGTTTAAGCTTAACATTTTAACGTTTTGCAAAAGAGTATTCTCAAACAAAGATGCAGTTAAACACGATGAAATTGTCAACGTTTGCAAATAAATGGCTTCATTTCTTCCTACAAAATTTCGTCCGTAGCAGGACATTTCAATGCTCAGTACCCAAGACTAGTGGTAAAATGTATAAGGTACAGAAAAAAGTAAGATCACAAAAATACTGAACTGAAAAAACTGGTACACCCTCAGATGTCTACATCGTATTCTACCTTCTTAATCGCAAATGTCCTTATCTTAAACGTCTATATATTTTGTTGAAATTTTGAAATCATTGTTCTGTTATATTCTAGTTTAACTATTCAAGCTATGAAATATTCTTCTAATAACCATCAAATAACCTTTGCATTGGACGAACATCAATGAACAATTGGTCTAAATGATGGGTTAACGAGCAACTGACTGGTTACCTTAAGCAGCTTTTAAATATCAATAGTTGTCATAATAGTACTATTGTTTACTACAATTAAAATATGGTCATTCACGTGCTTTTGTTTTGCACTGACTCCTACATTGATCCCATTATATATCAATAATGAAGGAAAACATATTGTATTTAGCTTTCATTTTTAACCATAAGTTTCATCTAACTTTTTTTTTAAATATTCGTTTCACAAAAAACCAGTTAGTGGTGCACATGTTTTCAGTGTTATCCAGAAAGTTCTACTCAATGGGTCCTTTCTTGATGGCGTATATTTATCTACTTAATTGGCCCCTATCAGGTATAATTTGTCTACATTTTCTTCCCTTTTTTTGTATACTGTACATGTATGTAATGTAACCAATATTTGAGTTATGGTTTAATACAAGATTTATTTATGCTGATTTTGTAAAAGTAGACGAATATTCGTACTACAGCCCATAATGCGGTTAATGTGTATTTTGTATAAAATGTTGTACAGTGACTGTTTTGAAAGACTGATGATTTAAAATAACAATGATATTTTCAATAAATATTATTTTTTCTGTGTTTGCTTCGGTCAATATTGCAAGAAAGTTTTGAACAATTTTTGGTTGTATACTCCCCAAAAAGTCCTTTAAAAGCAATGTGTTAGATACAAAAGGGTCATTCAAACTCATAAGTCAAAAAGACACAGCCAATGCCATGGTTAAAAAGGAAACAGACTCACTGAAAACCAACAGTACACAAATCACAACATAGAAAGTAATGCTTGAATTTGAAATGTTTTAAAGCGTCACATACACAGCATTAATGTTTCATATTATTTAATTTGCGTATTTAAAATAATCTGAAATGTATAGGTCAATACTATGAACTACATTCACTCTAATGAAACTCCTATTAACAGATTAACCCACACTTTGTTTGGTTGTTTGTACAAAACATACCTCAAAAAGAAAACAAAATGCCAAACATGAAAATGATACTTAATATGACGAAACTGTGTATTTTATGAGTAACTCAACACTTTGGAAAAGACCATGTTACATCATGGGATTCTCTTTGAAACAATGCAATATTTTAATTTTGTAGATGTCATAAAGAATAGTATGGAAATATTGTACAGTGATATTTCATCATCAACTATTGACCAAAACTATTGTCGGTCTTTTTTTTTTTTTTTGTTATGTACAGAGATACTAGGCACTTTGGTAAGATATGGTGATTAGATTAAAAGTATTACTGAAGATGATGCAGCGTTGATCTTGTTCAAAAATGCGGATGACACACAACTTATAATTTAGATTGATCGCAACTCTCATTGGTTGCATCCCTCCGTGTATTACAGTTCTATGCTAAATTTCAGAACTAAAAATTGACTGAGACAAAACAAACGTTTTATGGATAGACAGTAAACGACATTGTAACACAACACATTTTGTAAGGTGGGACCTGCCTGAAGTGTGGTTCTAATATTTTCAAACTATTGGATATCTATTTTTGTGTTGATTTAGAGAAAATGTTAAACATAATTTATTCTTATAGAATATTACAAAATTGGTCTAAACTATATAACTGGTAATTTTTGAAGGCCGTACTTATATCAACTGTTGTTAATTCCCGTGTCATTTGGTCTTTTGCTCAGATTCGTCTCATTTGCAATCATACATACCACATCTTCTTCTTTTCTGTTTTTACCGCTTTTTCAAATAACAATTTTAAAGTCTCTAATCATATCAAAATTAAATCATCTGTTTCTGTCCATCTCACATTTAGATGAATATATATGATACGTCAACTTTACAATAATTACAATGCAACAGAAATAAACGCAATAATTCGCTAGACAAACTTGAATCGAGAGTGCATCTATCCAGGTGGAATCTGCCTAATCAATACATTCTAAAGGAAGAAGTTCAATAATATTTTTTAATCACGAAATTGGTTGTTGAATTTTGCAATGTTCATCGGCAAATATTACAGAGATATTAAGGACGCTATTTTATAACTGACTATTTTGTATAGTTCGAGTACCTATTTTTGTTTTTTTCACTAAGCCCAGTAGGTTCACGAATATGGAGCTGGTTGATCAAAACGTTTTCTATTGTCCTTCTCGCCGTGTTGTACCACTATAATTTGAAAAATAACATTATCAAATTCTTGTTTCTTTGAGTAAAGATGTCTTATGAGTTGTTAGTCTTGTTTGTTTTATTCCATGAAGAATGGTTATTCATCCGAATTTCAAATTTGTTCATTGTTTCACCCACTACTGAATGCTATAGGTTACATGTTTAAAATGTATAAATTGAGTTCGCCACTTTCAGTTGAAATTTGTGTAGATGGTATAACTTTGTTTTGGAAATGAGCTGATGAAAGAACTGATAATTATGGCAGCCTTACAACATAAGAAGTTCATTCTCCACATTGTGTGTACCAACCACCTGTCATTAAATCTTCTGATATGTGTATATTTGTTCTTGCACTATCATTATGAGGTGGAAGGACCTATTGTATTTGTTCTGATTTTTAAGTCTTTCCACTTTCTGTGGAAAGACTTATTGTATTTGTTCTGATTATTATTTTGTTTTCCATCTCTAAATTTTTTTTTGCTTCGCAATATGTCACTTAGATATTTTTATATTATATCGAACAGTTTATGCGCTTTTAAATTTCACCCTGCTTAGGCGAACAATGTTCTTTAGAAGAGTTATCTCCCTATTTACCGTTTATCAAATGTGTGCATCTCCTTCGTATCAAAAAAAAGATATCGACCAAATACTTTTTACAAATTGTTCGTTACATCAAGGATTTGTAGAGTAAGATTGCACTAAAGAAATTGCAAAATTATTATACTATTGAAAAACTATCTTCCACTTTTCACAGTTCTCCTGCAATAGGTGAAAAAATAGAAAAAAATGGGAACCATTTCAACAACTAATTTTATGATACAAGAAAGATAACTTATACTTGATTGAAAATAAATGTGTAACACAACTGGATGCACATCACAATTGGACAGTGGTTAGTGTGCATCCTATAGATATTATATATATGTATGTATGGAAGAATTAAATATGTGTTACTATGTTATGATAAAAGGAGTTAAAATACTGTTTTTTTTATATATCATCTTTCCATAATCAATGACAAAGGAGTAGGTTCGGTAAGGGCTGATTTTGGCCTCAAATTTCAGGTTCATCTGACGAAAGATTTTGACTACTTTTTAAACACTTAAGTGTCTATTTCATTTGATTCAATAAGTTCATGTGAAAGATTATAACTAATAAAGTTATTAAAAACGATCCAATTCAAGCTCAAATATGCAAAATCTACCAAATATGCCGAAAAATGTCACTTTTCAGATGTTTTTTGTCAAAAATGAAAGTGGCCGCATCCGTGTTCTGCCTCAACCTTTAAATATGTTATGTATTATCATCAAATACAACTCAAATTTCAATGTTAATGATTAACACGAATGCGGCCACTTTCGTTTTACACGGAAACCGTCTAGTTAAATGCTAGAATTGTGAAGATTTCTGTAATTTAGCATGAGTTAATGATGCTAGTACCCGATATATGTGCATTGTATTGTTAAAAACAGCCCATATTTATGTAGCAGAAGCATTTTTCTGTCTAATAAATAACTAAATGTTTACATTTTAACAATTTTGTTAAACTGCTATATTTGGGGTCAAAAAGGGGTCTTACTGGACCTACTCCTTTCTAAAATAACCACTTCATATAAAAGTCACAATATCATGAGTAATGATAACGTTTGAAGTCTAAAAGTTTCGTCCAGCCATAGAAACACATAAACAAATCTCTGCAAGCAACAAATTTTGGGAGAAACGTAGCCAGGGCAGAGTCAGAGGAACCGGGGTTTAAAATCTGGTGCACTGCCACTGGTTGACATTGTCTACTAAGGGGACGACCACTTGATATTCTGAGGGGGGGGGGGGTTCAGGAGGATTTGTTTTTGATCGGTTATTAATTTTTGTAAACTAAGGGGACAGATTATTCATTTTCTGCACTACTGAAGCAAGATTTTTCATTTTCATTTAAGCAAGGGACTGATTATTCATTTTCAAACTATATTCATGATATTCGAAAACATAATTTTTTAAAATGATTTGTTTATTATAAATAATACATGTATAGTCAAGTCATTGTGTATCATTTAATCAGAATTAATCATCATCCTCTGCAGAAATTAATCATTAAAATTCTCAACTGCATGCAAATGTATTGCATACCTATTTAGTATTAAAGTTTGGTTGTAACTAACCTCCAAAGTATTGGGAAATATATTTCGCCGAGCGGAGCGATGCAAAATTTTTTTTGAAGGGTTTTGGAGCCACTGAAGGCCCAAGAAGCTATAAAACAAATGATGCAAAATCATGCTCTTTCAATAGGTGTTTTCCAGACCCTTTCTTAATCTGAAAATGCAAGTTTTGTTTTAATAATTTTAATTTAAGTTTCCAGGGACAACATCAAAAGACCAATGTGCATGGTAAAGCAAAAATAGATTTCACATAGTTAAGTCTGTGGCTGCTGTTTTTTTTTTTTTTTAACTCATGATCAAGTTCATAACAAAATTACTAGATTACAAAAGGAATGCAACACTAACAGAATACAGAAGGGCAATCAATGAACAAAAGACAAATAATGAAGAAACATTGATTCCGAAAGATCAGGCCTACGTCTGAGGGAAAACAGAAGTTGCTTCTTACAAGGCACTCGCCGTGCACACAATTTGATATGGAGACAAGTGTTTGGTCTTTTCCTACATGAGGCATTTGCCTCAATGTAGTTACGGCCCTGTTAAAAATAAAAGTGAGGTAAGGTTTCCTGAGACAATAACCTCAAGTTAAATGAAACCAATTTTCAGATATTTCAAGTATATTTAAATAATATCTATACTTTAATTATTAAAAAAATTGGGAAGTGTTTCCCGATTTTTTTTTAGGGAAAAAGATGAATTTATGAAGAATCTGGTGCCATCTCATACTTTCGATTAGACCTTCTGAGTTATTTATTTTCAATACATTGCAAGTCAGGCAATTTATTTTCAAACTACCACAGAACAAACCATTTACTTTTGTGATTATCAAGGCTGAGTTATTTATTTTCAAAATCCTCCTTGCCCCCCTCCCCCCCCCCCCCCCCCCCCGAATATCAAATGTTCGTCCCCTAATATTCATCTGCCACAGATTTTCCCATATCATGAAACAGTGATAATGACGTTGGTAATACTATCGAATGGTATCACTGTTTAATATTCATGTAGCCCTCAGACAAAATCAGGTAAAATTCAGAACTTATTTACAAAAGTCTTACAGTATTTGCTGACCATGACAGACTTTTCGTCCTCGAGGCCGACATTATCACCAGCCCAATAGCAGTTGAGTAGTCGGCACTTTGGTGTTGGCATGAATAACAATTACATGGTCAATTTTATAAATTTCCTGTTACAAAACTTTTTGAATTTTTCAAAGAAAAAATACTTTCTTCTTCTTCTTCTTCTTCTTGGCTATAATGTGACAGTACCCGAATTGCACCGATTTGTAATTAATTTTTACCAACTTAAAAGCAATAAAATGCCTCGCTGGTCCGTGTATATCTGCGTCCATTCGTTTTTCGTTTTGAAATATCAAAAACAAAAAACAAAAAACGAAAGTGTTTTCATTTTTCGTTTTTGATTTCATAAAACCAAAATGAAAAACGAAAGTGTTTTCATTTTTCGTTTTTGATTTCTTAAAAACCAAAACGAAAAACGAAAGTGTTTTCATTTTTCGTTATTGATTTCTTAAAAATTAAAATGAAAAACAAAAATGTTTTCGTTTTTCGTTTTTGATTTCACAAACAAAAAACGAAAAACAAAAGTATTTTCATTTTTCATTTTTGATTTCACAAAAACAAAAAAAACGAAAAACGAAAGTGTATTTATGTTATCTTTCCAACACAGTTTAATTGTCATTCAAAAAATGACAATGTTGTCATTTGTTATTCATTTAAAGGTCGTTAAAGTATACATGCACAGCGGTTGTCAGATCAATACTACTTTAATCGAAGATAATGTCAACGGATGCAAAAGTCTTTAGCAATCGGAACAATATGGATGCGTGAACTTTATTACTTTTAAGTTTAGAAAGGTCGATCCAAGATCCATCTGCCAGTATTTAACGAACTACGAGGACGATAATGTATTTTGCTTGATTTAATTTTCAAAATTTCCGCAATTTCACAATTCAAACTTGGATATTAAATTGGTTTGTCATTAGGAG
Organism: Mytilus edulis; assembly: GCF_963676685.1. Lineage (NCBI taxonomy): Eukaryota > Metazoa > Mollusca > Bivalvia > Mytilida > Mytilidae > Mytilus > Mytilus edulis. Next base: position 22,378,568 of record NC_092351.1, on the reverse strand, counting down.
CCTATAAGGCAGCAACCATTTGATTTTCTGGGGGGGGCTATGGTTTTTTTTGGAAAAAAAAGTTTGTTTCCAGGTTTTGGTGAAAAAAATAATTTGTTTTGGACCCTGAGTAAAAAAAATTGTTTGTTTCACCCTCAGCTGCCACTATATGTAATGCTAAAATTGAAAGAAAAAAATTGTCTTCGGTTTGTCGCTAAAAAAATAGATTGTTCTTCGCCGAAGGCGAAAAAAAAAGTTTGCACAGAAAAAAAACCATAGCCCCCCCCAGAAAATCAAATGGTTGCTGCCTAAGGTATTAATTTTGCTTATTTGTGAAGACTATAAGGTGACATTAACTAGATGTCGTTGATGGGGGATTATGGAATTGAGAATAGTGGACAAAAAATATAAATAATAGAGACAATGGACCAAGAAATAAATAAAATAGCTAGAATAATGGTGTTAAAATGTAATGATCAGAGAATAATTGTCAAAAAGTATAAAGAATAGAGAAATATGGCATAAAATATCAAAGAATACAGAAATTAAGAACCCCGAATCCAGACCATCATACTAGTTGCCTTAATGAACGTTAGTTTGTCTCTGGGAGATTGCTATTGGTTATCATATGGTTTCTCTTTATTTCTATGTCTATTAATTCAGAAGCATGCTTTCATTATTTACCAACATTTTACTTATGACATTATAAAAAAAGACTATTATTTTGCAAACTACCATAGATTTCCGGTAATTGTTCTGCATAGACCACACCACATTGGAGTCCCTGTAAAAAAAATTTCAAGTGGACCGCAGTTACCCACCCTACCCCATCATTACATAAAAGTTAATAATCAAATGTCTACGGAAATACTTCTGTCCGAACAATGTGTAAAGGGGAGCTTGGTAGCTGATGTCTGCTGGAGAAAAAAATCAAGGTTGCTGTTTAGCTTATTTTTTTTCAAAGATAGGTCCAAAGTTAGGGTCGAACACCGAACCCCATCCTTAACGAAAATGTAATAAAAATTGTCCTCACTAGGTGCAAAGGGAAGCTGGGTAGCTGGGGTCTACAGTAGAAAAATCCAGGGTGTTGTTCTGCTTAGTTTTTTTTTTTTCTAAAGTAGGTCTAAAGTTGAGGTCGTATACCCTACACAAACCCTTACCAGACAGTTAATAAAAAAATTCTGCGGCAATACTTTTATCTGCTCTAGGTGAGAACGTAAGCTAGAGATCTAGGGCCTACTTGATCAAAATTAAAAGTTAATTTATAGCACGGATCAATCTTTTTTAAGCTAATAAATAATTTACTTGCCCACAATACTTTGAATACAAAAAATAAACCTTTTGTCCAGTCATATTTAAGCGAAATCCAGTAGTTCAGAGGTAGAATGTTTTGTAAAAACAATTTTGTGTGGCAAAAAAAGTAAAGGCACGAGTGCAACTTTCTTTTCTTTTAATGCAGAATTATTATTACTTTTCATGAACTATTTGACAGGATGCCGATAATAAGGAAAGCTATTTCACCCAATAGTACAATTTTGCCATCATTTAAAAAAATCATTATTATTTACGATTCTATAAACACTCCAAGTGTTGACTATTTAAAATGTAAAGCGGGCAGTACGCTGCGTAATATATCGAAAGCGATTGATTTTGCCTTTATATAACTAATAATAACATAAGATGTATGTTTCATTATAATTCGTTATTCTGATTGGCTAACTGCACATCTCATGTTACATTACACACCGAAAATCATAATTCATGATGACACGAGGTCCCACAATAATAAAATTAACGGTACCAATTTTCTTGCACCAGATGCGCATTTCGACAATACTTGTCTCTTCAGTGATGCTCGTGGCCAAAATATTTGAAATCCAAAGCTTATATAAAAGATGAAGAGCTATAATCCAAAAGGTCCAAAAAGTATAGCCAAATCCGTGAAAGAAATCAGAGCTTTGCATGAGGGAGATACATTCCTTAATTTATAATAATTTCTAATATTTTGTAACATCAAATTTTAATAACACAAAAAATCCGTATGTTCATGCCAGTACCGAAGTACTGGCTACTGGGCTGGTGATACCCTCGAGGACTAATAGTCCACCAGCAGAGTCATCGACCCAGTGGTAGTAATAAAATTAACGGTACCAATTTTCTTGCACCAGATGCGCATTTCGACAATACATGTCTCTTCAGTGATGTTCGTGGCCAAAATATTTGAAATCCAAAGCTTATATAAAAGATGAAGAGCTATAATCCAAAAGGTCCAAAAAGTATAGCCAAATCTGTGAAAGGAATCAGAGCTTTGCATGAGGGAGATACATTCCTTAATTTATAATAATTTCTAATATTTTGTAACAGCAAATTTTAATAACACAAAAAATCCGTATGTTCATGCCAGTACCGAAGTACTGGCTACTGGGCTGGTGATACCCTCGGGGACTAATAGTCCACCAGCAGAGGCATCGACCCAGTGGTAGTAATGAAATTAACGGTACCAATTTTCTTGCACCAGATGCGCATTTCGACAATACATGTCTCTTCAGTGATGCTCGTGGCCAAAATATTTGAAATCAAAGTGCAAAGGTGAATTTAATAAAAACTTGATCCTAGCTAAAACATGTAATTATAAATATTGAATGCTTCTTTTTGTAACTTCATAGGGTTGTAAAAGCGTTGACCGTGCGTACATTTTCAGAATGAATCGCTTCTGCTTTTCATACAAAATGTATTTCGGTCATCGCTTTACACCTCAATGAAGTAACAAAAAAAACTAGAGGCTCTAAAGAGCCTGTGTCGCTCACCTTGGTCTTGTGCATATTAAACAATGGACACAGATAAATTCATGACATAATTGTGTTTTGGTGATAGTGATGTGTTTGTAGATCTTACTTTACTGAACATTCTTGTTGCTACAATTATCTCTATCTATAATGAACTTGGCCCAGTAATTACAGTGGAAAATATTTTCTAAAAATTAACAAAAACTTAAAATTAACTATAAAGGGCAATAACTCCTTAAGGGGTCAATTGACTATTTTGGTCATGTTAACTTATTTGTAGATCTTATTTTGCTGAATGTTAGTGCTGTATACAGTTTATCTCTATCTATAATAATATTCAAGATAATAACAAAAAACGGCAAAATTTCCTTAAAATTACCAATTCAGGACAGTAACCTAACAACGGGTTATCCGATCCATGTGAAAACATCAGGGCAGATAGATCTTGACCTGATAAACAATTAAACCCTGTCAGATTTTCTCTTAATGCTTCGGTTTTTGAGTTATAAGCCAAAAACTGCATTTTACCCCTATGTTCTATTATTAGCCGTGGCAGCCATTTTGGTTGATTGGCCAGGTCACGTCACACATTTTTTAAACAAGTTACCCCAATGATGACTGTGGCCAAGTTTAGTTTAATTTGGCCCAGTAGTTTCAGAGAAGAAGATTTTTGTAAAAGATTACTAAGATTTACGAAAAAATGGTTAAAAATTGACGATAAAGGTCAATAACTCCTTCAGGGGTCAACTGACCATTTTGGTCATGTGACTTATTTGTAAATCTTACTTTGCTGAACATTATTGCTGTTTACAGTTTATCTCTATCTATAATGATATTCATGATAATAACCAAAAACAGTAAAATTTCCTTAAAATTACCAATTCAGGGGCAGCAACCCAACAACAGGTTGTCCGATTCATCTGAAAATTTCAGGACAGATAGATCTTGACCTGATAAACACTTTTTTTGCATGTCAGATTTGCTCTAAATGCTTTGGTTTTTGAGTTATAAGCCAAAAACTGCATTTTACCCCTATGTTCTATTTTTAGCCATGGCGGCCTTCTTGGTTGGTTGACCGGGTCACGCCACACATTTTTTAAACTAGATATCCCAAAGATGATTGTGGCCAAGTTTGGATTAGTTTGGCCCAGTAGTTTCAGAGGAGAAGATTTTTGTAAAAGATTACTAAGATTTACGAAAAATGGTTAAAAATTGACTATAAAGGTCAATAACTCCTAAAGGGGTCAACTGACCATTTTGGTCATGTTGACTTATTTGTAAATCTTACTTTGCTGAACATTATTGCTGTTTACAGTTTATCTCTATCTATAATAATATTCAAGATAATAGCCAAAAACAGCAAAAATTACCTAAAATTACCAGTTCAGGGGCAGCAACCCAATAACGGGTTGTCGGATTCATCTGAAAATTTGAGGGCAGATAGATCTTGACCTGATAAACAATTTTACCCCATGTCAGATTTGCTCTAAATGCTTTGGTTTTTGAGTTATAAGCCAAAAACTGCATTTTACCCCTATGTTCTATTTTTAGCCATGGCGGCCATCTTGGTTGGTTGGCCGGGTCACGCCACACATTTTTTAAACTAGATACCCCAATGATGATTGTGGCCAAGTTTGGTTTAATTTGGCCCAGTAGTTTCAGAGGAGAAGATTTTTGTAAAAGTTAACGACGACGGACGACGACGGACGACGACGGACGACGACGGACGACGACAGACGACGGACGCCAAGTGATGGGAAAAGCTCACTTGGCCCTTCGGGCCAGGCGAGCTAAAAAGCATTCAATTCTTTAAATAAACCAGAAATGAAATTTTAAAATTCATTGAAAAGTGTCTTTGACTGCTTAATTATATTTTAAAAACTGCTGATATAGTGGTTATATATTAATAAAAACATTTTAAGTACGTTTGAGTCTTATGCAATATTTGTTTTTATATATTTGAAAACTGACTGCTACCGACTGGTTGCTTGAGCTTGGTCTCACAAACTCCGCATTTTCATTACAGCCGATTACATTGAATGTGTAGACAAAGGTAATATCTTTGGATCGCTTGTTTGTTAGCTGAACTATGAAGTAACTAGGTAAGGTATACCACCCACCTGTAGAAGGAGCCTAGTCCGACAGACAGATTGATTGGTTATTTGTCGAACTAGTCTACTCCAAAAGTGATAAATTGAGAATGGAAATAAAAAATGTGTCAAAGAAACAACAGTCAGCCTAACCAAAGAGCAAAGCCGAAGGCCACCAATGAGTCTTCAACACAACGAAAAAATCCGGGCTTCAGCTGGTCTCTAAATAAAAATGTATACTAGTAATGTGAAAATGGACGTCACACTTAACTTAGACAAAAAAAAACATAAAAAAACTAACAAAGATCAGAGTCTACTGTCTTGGGACAGGCGCAAAAATACGGCGGGGCTACACATGCTTTGTTAGATCTCAACCCTCCCGCTATACAATTATATCTAGCTCATGTAGAATAAACAAACACACAACAATATGCACAGAGAAACTCAGTTTAAAAGAAATCCGAGTCCGATGACAAAATAGTAAACAAAAGAAACTACACAAAACGAATATGATTCATAAATTAACAAAGAACTACTAGCAGTAACTGACATGCCAGCTCCAGACCCCAATCAAAAATATCGAAAGAATATATAGATATAAGAAGATGTGCATGGTATGAGTGCCAATGAGACAACTCTCCATCCAAGTCACAGTGTGCAGAAGGAAACTATTATAGGTTAAAGTACCCTCTTCAACACGAATCCTTGGCTCACACCGAATAGCAAGTTATAAGGATCCTCCAAAATGACTAGTGTAAAACCATTCAAACGGGAAAACCAAAGGTCTAAACTCTATATATAACTAGAGGCTCTGAAGAGCCTGTGTCGCTCACCTTGGTCTATGTGTTTTTGGTGATGGTGATGTGTTCGTAGATCTTACTCTACAAAACATTGTTGATGCTTACAATTATCTCTTTCTATAATGAACTTAGCCTAGAAGTTTCAGTGGAAAATATTTTGTAAAAATGTACAAATTTATGAAAATTGTTAAAAATTGACTATAAAGGGCAATTACTCCTTAAGGAGTCAATTGACCATTTTCGTCATGTTGACTTATTTGTAGGTCTTACTTTGCTGTACATTATTGATGTTTACAGTTTATCTCTATCTATAATAATATTCAAGAAAATAACCAAAAGCTGCAAAATTTTCTTAAAATTACCAATTCAGGGGCAGCAACATAACAACAGGTTGTCTGATTCATCTGAAAATTTCAGGGCAGATAGATAATGACCTAATAAACAATTTTACCCATGTCAGATTTGCTCTTAATGCTTTGATTTCTGAGATATAAGCCAAAATTTTCATTTTACTCCTATGTGCTATTTCTATCCATGGCGACCATCTTGGTTAGTTGGTAAGGTCACCGGACACATTTGTTATACTAGATATCCCAATGATGATGGTGGCTAAGTTTGGTTGAATTTGGCTCAGTAGTTTCAGAGGAGAAGATTTTTGTAAAAGTTACGACGACGGACGACGGACGCCAAGATATAAGAAAAGCTCACTTGACACTTCGGGCCAGGTGAGCTAAAAAACGAGAAGCGAGAACGACATCAACAAACGACAACTACTGTTTTTTGTGTGATTTTTTTTATTACTATACCAAGTATTTCATAATTTTTTATTATCTAGGACTGTAATTTTGATTAACAATTGATAACCAAGTTTAATAAAATCATATGTGTGTATAGAAAACATATTAACTTTGGCTTGAAAGACGTCTATTTAATTGTTTTCGACTCGCTCTGCTCGGTCGGAAAAATTGACAAGAATAAAATCCTAAGATTGAACGCGTTCGTTCAACAATCTTATTAAAATTAATATATATATTAATTTTCTCATACACATAAGTATTACGAAATCAGAGATATACATTTTGATTAGATTAGTTCGTCTAATTTACAAATGTAGTGTTATCTGTAGTAAATTTACTGACTTCTTTGATAAAGGATTTGAATAAGAATGTGTCCATACCACATAAATGCCCCACTCGCACTATCATTTTCCATGTCTAGTGGACCGTGGAATTGAGGGTCAGAACTCTATATTTGGTATTGAAATTAAAAAGATCATATGATATAGAATATGTGTACTGAGTTTCAAAAAAATATATATCTGTACATTAACTTCACTTTCAAGTATAGAGATGTGGTTTTTTTTCTGAGACAAGTTCTTGTGACAATCCAAAAGAACTTGCAGTCATTCGATGTTCAGTACTTCAGTACTTTGATTGTTTGAAAACGAGGTAAAAATACCCTGCCACATTCGGTATGTGTTTTTGTTAGACCTTTTTTTCCTTCTTTTTTGTATCGATTTCATACGTTAAGCCCTTTCCACTGATTTGTATAGTTTGTTCTTATGCTGTGCTGTTACAAAACTGTCCCGGCTGTTTACAAGCATGTTAAACGCCACAATATATTGCCTGTGCCTGCTCCAACTCAGGAGCATGTAGTTCAATGGTTTTCGTTTGTTGATGTCTTTTATATGTGTTTTTCGTAATTCATGTTGTTTTAAAATAGGCTGTTATTTTTCTCAATTGAACTGTTTCATATTTTTCAATTCATGGACTATTGTAGCCGATAATACCGTATGTTTTTTCTCATTGTTGAAGATTATATGGTTGCCTATATATAATTGCTTACATCCACTACATTTGAACTTTGTTGGGTAGTTGACTCATTTGCATTAATACCAAATATCCTTATTAAAAGTTGAGGGGTGTGTGTGTTTCTTTGGCAAATTTCAATGTTTTTCTCCCAGGTCACCCAGTTTGAATAGAATATTTTGACATTTTGCTGTACGTGGTCTTGGATTTGAGTTAAGAGCCAACCAAAGCTCACGGCCTGTTGGTGGGTAGTTGATGACTATATGGTAAGCTCTGGATGTCTTTTTAAGTATTGCATACGGTTATTTGGTGATGTCTTCATGCCATGCATTGTCCCATTACTTTATATAGACAGCTTATCAGTCAACCTGATCTATCAAGTAGCTCTCCTCGCCTTTTGTATAGTCAGACGAAAAACAAGATATAAACTGACTTAGCTTGATATATACATGTTTATTTAATATACTCATATAAATATAAAAAAGAAGATGTGGTATGATTGTCAATGAGACAACTCTCCACAAGAGACCAACATAACACAGAAATTATCAACTATAGGTCATCTTACGGCCTTCAACAATGAGCAAAGCCCATACCGCATAGTCAGATAAAAAAGGCCCCGAAATGACAATGTAAAACAATTCAAACAAGAAAACTAACTTATTTATGCACAAAAATTGAACAAAAAACAAAAATGTAACATATAAACAAACGACAACCACTGAATTACAGGCTCCTGACTTGGGACAGGCACATACATTTTGAATGTGGCGGGGTTAAACATGTTAGCGGGATCCCAAATTCAAGTCAAATTGATATTTTAAAACAACATAAAAGTTGAAAACTGTAAAAAAAAAAATATTTTAATAAATGTTGAAAATATTATTGTGTTTGTGAGTGGAAAACTACTTAAAATTGTAGAAATATTCAAAAGTAGCTCTCGCGTTTTTGTTCTGCGGCTACGTTAACGGAACATCAATCAAGTAATCGATCTTCATGACTATATGGCTTCAATATTTAATGGTATAAAATATCATATTCTGCTTGTCGTAGACTCAAAAAGACTTCAAGTTGGAATAGATCTAAGAAGACTAAAGACCGTTCATGTGTGGTTTAGCAATTGTACATGCCCACGAAACCGACGTCCAGATATTGTTCGGAAGATGTTTTGAGAAGTTCCGATGCGATCGGACAAGTAAAATTCAACTGTTGCAGTATATTACAGAACACAAAACTGGCTATCTTTGCTGTAAATACAAGTTAAAAACCTGACATGGTTTACATTAAAGCTAAAAATCCCAATCCCACGGCATCAAATAATTTATAAAAAACATATGACCTTTAACATTGGAAGTCTAAACTAGCATTGACCCGTGTCCAGGTCCGAAATAGAAAATAAAGAGATGTGGAGTAAATGTACACGGGACAAAATCGCACACAATATATAGAAAAAATACAAATTATTAATGAACAGGGCTTTAATGCCTGTTCTTCATCTTGAAAGGAGCTGGAAGGTCTTCAACGAGGAACTAGACCATTGATCCTCATTATACAAAAGTAACATAGGTTAGTGCATCGGACTATACAAAAACATAAGTTCCTGGTTCGATCACCGTTCCGGTGAGAAAATTCCCAATCCACTATTAATAAATATGTTTAAACTAACAATAGCCACACACTTGACTTTGTGGATTACATTATTTTTTTTCATCATCCTACATATGTCTTTTGATATTGTTCATACATGTAAATACTAAAAGTCTTACACTGTATCTATATATTTTGCTCCGAGACCAGAACATAATAAAATAGATAAATTAAAACTTGCGCTTTAGATTAAGAAAGGGTGTGAAAGATTTTGTATCATTTTTTCCAGTTCTTTTGGAGTCATTGAGCCCTTCCCTCGCCAACAATATATAGTTTACTTTATTTGTAAAAGAGGCTAGTTACGCTTCTGTATTATCATCTTAGATTAACCTCTCCAAACTTAAAAGTAAAGATCACGCACCCTTATTGTTTAGATTGATAAAGACTTTTGCATCCGTCGACATTATCTTCGATTAAAGTAGTATTGATCTGACAACCGCTGTGCATGTATACTTTAACGACCTTTAAATGAATGACAAATGACAACATTGTCATTTTTTGAATGACAATTAAACTGTGTTGGAAAGATAACATAAATACACTTTCGTTTTTTTGTTTTTTGTTTTGTGAAATAAAAAATGAAAAATGAAAATACTTTTGTTTTTCGTTTTTTGTTTGTGAAATCAAAAACGAAAAACGAAAACACTTTTGCTTTTCATTTTAATTTTTAAGAAATCAAAAACGAAAAATGAAAACACTTTCGTTTTTCGTTTTGGTTTTTAAGAAATCAAAAACGAAAAATGAAAACACTTCTGTTTTTCATTTTGGTTTTTATGAAATCAAAAACGAAAAATGAAAACACTTTCGTTTTTTGTTTTTTGTTTTTGATATTTCAAAACGAAAAACGAATGGACGCAGATATACACGGACCCTCGCTATGTATGAATAAAAACTCAGAATAGCATGGACGATAAGTTATTTGGTATCTTTCGTCCCTATCTAAATTATATGACCTTATGAATAGTAAAGAAATCTATCAATAATTCTTCAGATAACGCAATTTAATAAGGTTTATCATATATTTTCTATTCTTTTCACACAATCAAAGAATCATTCAAAAGGTTTTTATTACTGAAATAACTCGTGGGTTTTTATGAAAAAAGGAATGTGCAACTTTGTGAATTAAAGGTTAAAAAGATCATTTTGCAGTGCACTGGCGTTTGTCAATTGTAAACTGACCCAGTATATTTTCTTAATCATGACCAGTCCACTGATACTGACGTTAACATTATCAAGAAGTACACATCACAGAAAAATGTACAAATTACCTATAAAATAACTTACACGCCCTGCGTAGTTTGTATTCCCTGCTATATCAGTATTTGATGCAAAAATTATGGTAAAAACAACAAAAAAAACTGTTATTTATGACAACTGACTCCTAATCTGTTGGTACCATAACCCCCCATAGACCATAGAGGTCCATTCAATTAAACTAACGTTATTGACCGCAAACTTGGTGTGTCTTTGGACAACAACAGCGACTTGATAGCATTACTCGAAAGCAAATTTTTGACATTATTCCTCATTTCCATTCTAAATTTGATTTTGCCGTCTGATAAAATGAAAACTTGAAAAGAAAGCTTATAATAGAAATTGTAAGAAATGTGTAAAGCTGACTGAATTAGTACATGTACATTACAATGATGTAGAAACCCCCATACAGAGAATGATCAGGGGTGGAGTATGGTTTTTTGTTCGAGTCAGATTTTTTAACATGCGAAACGTTTCCAATCTTATCAATCAAAATTAGCTAGTCAAAATATAACACGAGAAGATATATGGCAAATCTGGATTTTTTTCATCCATTCGGGAATCAGAATATAATTTTTTGAAAAAAATTGTAGTCCAAAAACTTTTGTTGTCTAGGAATGCTTTATTAAATTTTTCTATTTTCAGACTGCGATGTTGCAAAAAAATTAATAATGACGTCTAGGTAGGCTATTTTAAATGTTTGCTGTTGATGCCTTAAGCTTCCTGCGACCCATCAAATAAAAAAGACGTCATAATTATTTGGACAAGAAAATTACCATACCCCCTCCTTCCTTTTGAAGTTAAATGATCGTTCCATAAACATTTTGATCTGAACTTATTGTTTTATTTTAGACAAAAACTCTGGGCATAATGTAGGACATTCATCATGCACAAGCATGAGATATTTGCCACTGGACGTTAAGCAACCAACAATCAATCAATATATAGGACAAAGTCTTGGTATAAAGCTGGCATTTAAGGTAGCGCCTTCCTCGTATTAATTAAGAATACTTAAAGGCTAATATTTGATATGGACATCCAAATATAAACATTTCAAAAATAGTTTTATAGATCGAGATTGTTTAATTCTTAAGAAAGAGAACAGAAAGAATAATGTCACTTAAAAACGTCTCATGAAAGACAAACCAGTAGTAATTCTAACTTGGTAGGTCAAACTCGATGAAGGAAAGACAACTGAAACATATATGTGAAACAGGTATTCATAACCGTCAAACAACTCGTGGTGGCGTTCGTCAGCTTTTTCGACTGAAAGCTTCAAACTTCACCACTTAAAACACATGGTTTAATAGCTCCCATGTAAACAACCGTTAAACAAATCATGATAGGAAATCAAAGCTTTCAAATATCGTATACACTGTGAGATATATACTTGATATACATACAGGTGCCGCTTACATATTGCTTCCTATAAATGGAGAGATCACAATTGGGAAGCTATCTCATTTCTCGTTCAAGTTGTATTACAGAAACAAAAAATAAAGGAAGTTATTAATCTAAGGGTCTCATATGCTGCAGTTGACATCATGGCTCACTTAGGATATACTGGTACCCGTGAAGAAGTCGGTTTAAAAGCTTCCTTGTAAGCAGCAACGCTCTATACAGGAAGTTATGATAAGAAATGCACAAATTGATATAAAGTAGAGTAATATTTATATCAATCATTTCCTTGTTGATGTAATACAGATTGAAAAAGCGATGACATCTCGTCATCTGGTACTTAGTGCCATATTTTGCTTCTTTTCTTCTTAAATTGTCTAGCCCATGACATATTATGTAATTTAACTAAAGTATACCAAATCTACATTTGAGAGCAGGCCCAGCCCAAGCTTAAAATAGGTGTGTTCACTTTGCAACCGGAGACGGAAAGCTAGAATGAGAGAATAAATTATACTTAAACATGCATCCACGACTATTGTTAAATGTGTAAACCGAATGGTTTGTCTACCCGCGAACAGGACTACCCTGTCCCTCTTTATAACCTGTTACAAATGCATCTTCTTGGAGGTGAAAGAGAGTGGCGAAGTGTCATTTGATACTAACAAATGTGTTAAAAATAAATATGTGTCTACGCTTCCCTACTGAAAATAAGATAACCACAAATAAATATTCAGAATTAATGCAAACGATGTCAGCAAGAGTGACATTATGATTTTAATCATAGAATGTTTAAAGTTATTAAAAAGATAGATGCTGTATTTTTCCAAAGAGACAAGTTTCCACATAAGTTCGAATAGAATAATAGCATCCTTCTTTATAAATATGTATTAAAAATACCCAACTGGAAATAGCGATCAATTAATTTATCTCTAAAACTTATCATTTACCTTATTTGATTTTCATTTAATATGTTTAATTAGATTGTATGGAAAATACCACTGATAGCGTGGAAAATTATCAGCTTCTGAAGATTTTTTTTAACTATTGACCATCTAACTATATGAATATTTTTAAGTCTGTAGTTAATCTCCAACTTCTCGAAATTAAAAAAAAATAAACACGCCTTCTAACCCAACCTTTAGGTTCGTATACTAATGAAAGCAACAAGAAGATAAGGTACTCGGTAAGATATTTTCTAAGTCACGTGTCAAACTGCGACAGGTCAATGCCAAATTTGCTATTCATTTTAGATAGATAAGAAAATAAATAAGTATGTCAGATGAAAGTAATTTCCATTGTAAGGCTGTTCAATTTCCTTGTGTTTTTGATATGTCATTGTAAAACATATATTGCTCCTTTTTGACATTATTTTTTCCTTGTATATCATATGTATTGCTCATTAATTGATTTAATTAAACGTAGATTAGATAAATTGTCTCAGGTTAATACATGTACAAGAAAGTAATCCAGGGAAGCATTAAACTTCCGCATAAGTCTAAATACTCTGCATCTCCTGGATCATGTTTCTTCAGAAAATAAAACATCGATGAAATGAAATACTAAAATAAAATATACATATATATAAATGTATATTTTAACAAGAATTAATTCAAAACAAATAATCAATGAAACAGATTGTATAAAAGTTAAAAAGAAATTGCTTAAAATAGTACTACTGTAACATAATGTTACTTTAAGTGCCTAATTCGGTTATCTATGTATTACAAATTTTCAGAAAAGTCTATATTTCGGTTGGGTTTTTTTCACATGTAAAAACTCTGCATTAATAGGGTACGTTCATGCAACAAACATACGAATAAATAACACATCTTTAGTATTAATAGCATGTTTTCATTAGTTGGTATTAGCTTTGAAACTTTCAAAAACTGCGAGTACTGCAAGATCTGTATTTAGTGTTTTGGAGTTGTTTTTTTTTTTTTTTTTTTTTTTTTTTTTTTTTTTTTTTGTTGTTGCTGCAGTAATGTAATAAACCGTGTATTTTCCAGGTCTAGGTTTTTGTAATTGTCAAAACAACGACGAAACTATCTACTATATTCTACAAAACAACATAAAACAAAACAAAACAAAACAAAAGATTAGGCTACACACGCATCAACATCAATGCATACGATGCGTACGATGATTTACTTCTAGAAATAATAAATAAAAAAGAAGGAAGCGACTCGGGACAGGCATTTAAAGTTTAATAAGATTTTTGAAGAATAGTGATGTTTAATGTAACCACGAAAACGATAGAAAATCAAAGTACAATATTTTAAAATCTTTTTATCAACTTCTGTCGTCTTTAGCAATATTGATAGTAGGAAAACTTCTGTGTCTTTTTGGTCTCTCATTGGCAATCATACCACATCTTCTTTTTTGTAAAACATGACTTTACAATTACTAAAAAGTTTATTTTAGAAAGGGTAATGGTTATTTGGTATACATTGATACGTTATCGCAAGATATATAAACAAGTAAATGATTAAAGATATTTCGGTCCGTTATTTAAAAAAAAGATTGTCACTCTCTGTCTAAGATACTGTTATCGTCACCGTGACCTAACGTCTGCACTTAACTTGAGGAATGAAGTAGATTTTAAGGAATGTAACGTCATTAATAGTTTGTTTTAAATAACTTGTGTATGCTTCTTACTTTAAAAACAAATCCTGTTTTTCTGTTGATAAAAACTTAAAACTTTTCTAGCAAGACGATACAAGGGATTATAAAAACTTGTATTTACTAGAGAAGGTCCAGGACGAACTAAAATTGTCCTAAAAGTCGTAATTAGACTATTTTAGATAAAAGATATAAACATTCAAATCAATAAAGTGAAGGTAGTATGGAAAGGCTGTCAGTCAAGATATTTTACCACATTCTAGCAACATTGCCTTTGTAAATGAATGTAAGGCCAAGTTCCTTCTAAAACACAGTAGCTATCACACTAGTCTACCAAAATAGATTACCCTTTAAGACATAATTGGGTAAAATGCGTGCTGCCTTTATTCCCTTTTGTATCAACTGTTTACTATAATAACTTTTAAAAGTCTAATTTAATGGAATTTTAAGACCAAAGCTAAATCCGTCTTTTTGATATTCCCCTATTTAACCGATGTTTCGACTTCCGAGTCAAAATGGAAATCTGCCGTCCGACAGTTAAACCCTTGCTTGGATGAGGCGTCTGTTTGGCTCGAGAGGATATATAAATTCGATGTATGACCCACATATTGTTCCAATATCTTCATTGTTGAATTTTTTAATCATTGCAATATACTCAAGAGGATTGGCTAGCCATTCGAATAAGTTCAACCCCCCCCCCCCCCCCCCCCCCGCATTTTCTTAGAATGTCCTGTACCAATCAAGAATATAGCAGTTGTTATTAAACGGTTTGCTCTATGTTAGAGTTTGGTTTTGTTACACTTCAGTGTTCCTGTTGTTCCATTGTTTTCCTCTTATAGTTGATGGGTTTCCCTCGGTTTTAATTTGTAACAAGGATTATGCTTTCTTTGAATCGATTTATGACTCTTGAACAACGGTATACTAATGTTGCCTTTATTTGAAACTTTGCAAATGGGTTTGTAGTTTATCTTAAGGATGTATTAGGTGAGGTAAGGTAAAAATTAAGAAATTAAGAAATTAAAATTGATACTATAAGCTGGTAGAGCATCAATTAAAGATAAAGATAAGCTAAAAATGTTGATAGGTCATGGACCTCCTTTTCGAGATATTTGATATTTAAACTACATGTATGGCGGGAAAAGGCTGATTCGGACTTTTACCTTATATTTGCATTGGTATTATTTGGGTCTCAAAACAAAAGAAAGAAAATCAAGAATTTTCTAAATTTTCGGTAAATGACATTTCATGAGCTATTAAGTCTTGTATGAAAAAATAAATGGGTGTTATGGGGCAAAATACATTACATTGTATTGTATGGAAAAACACCAACGAGTCCGAACATTTGACCCAAATTCGAAAACCTCACCTAAGTACATCCTTAATATAACATATCGTCATTTTCCTTTTGCAATCTAGATGTCCTGCCATTCAACCACCCGGCTTTCAACCATCATTGCAGAATCTAAATAGTGTATGAACACTTAATGTTATTTTTTTCTTATTCCAAATATGCATACTAATCAATCAATCGAATCGCTACATTTCTATATTTTCATTTCATTATCATGAATACAATTAAGTAAAGCTGTATTTGCACTATAAAATATCCTCAGTATGCGCACTCTAAGTTGTTTTTAGATGTCATCAAATAGACAATTATTATAAATAATCATAAGTCGCAAAAACCCGAAAATGCCATGACAAAAATTGAAAAACAACGAAAAGACAACCAGCAGTGCCCCACCAAAAACCGGGCATGATCACAAGTGCTCAGGAAGGGAAAGATTTTCTGCACTACTCGTCGTATCCGTCGTGTGGCAAGTATACACATATCATGTTATCTTTTCGGATGATATCAAAATATAGATAAAAAGACTTGTTTGTAGCTACATGGAAATATCCATGATAATCTATGACACATATATTCCCTAACGGTCAACCAAATCATTATGGCGTCCGTAAAATGTTTCAAGGAATCACGTCAAATATACCATAAGAGCTCTTGGTTTCTACAAAGTAGTTACCCTTTATAAAATAAATCATTACAGGCCTATATCACAGGTTATACAGTTCAACTTTTTTCCACAGCCAATTGATAACATAGCTTTGTGAAATTTAAACTCAAGTGCAAAATGGGGAAAAATTAATAACACTTGCTGGTTCAATTAACATTCCTGGATATATCATAATTAGAACACGCTCAGAGTGAAATGTTTTGAACTTATACAAAATATCACGTAACCACTGGTTAATCATTCAACCCACCATTTTTTTCTTAAAATGTCCTGTACCAAGTCAAGAAAATGGCAGTTGTTATCTTATAGTTCGTTTCTGTGTGTTTTGCATTGTCGTTTTGGGTTTTTGTTGCACTTTAATGTTTCTGTTGTTTCGTTGTTTTCCTTTTATAGTTAAAGTATATACCTTAGTTTTAGTTTGTAAACCGGAGTTGTTTTCTCTCAATCGATTTATGACTTTCGAACAGCAGTATACTACTGTTGCCTTTATGCCAAACCCACAACATAGGAAAAAACAGACACAAATCGCATTCATTTCAATGTTTCCCCTTTTACATATTTAGATTACATCTTATTTGTTTTATTAAGCAGGATATGCATTCTTTAGATAAGATATGTTTAAAATAAATTTACGTTTAAAATATTATCCAGTCATAAATAAGAAACAGTGGAATAGGAAGATCTTAACGTATTATTATTCACACAAAGGTGAAGGTGAATTATGATAAGGATACAGTTCTTTGAAGAAAGTAAAGCCTATTGATTTATTGCTCCGTATATGTACCTATGCGTCTAACGCTTTCAAAACAATTAAGTTTTGAAAGATATATTGTGTGCAGTGTTTTCAATATGTAAATTTTACAGAGAGTATGAGAAGAGAGACTAAATAGTTTTACTCAGTATAAACAATCTGTCGAGATCGAATCGTCTTTTCAAATGTTCATGACTATATCTGCCTACCAACCTGTCCTAGATAAAATAAGGCTTTTGCTAATATAGATATACGACCTTTTTTTTTTTAATTTCACCCTGAAAGCAGCAGTTTTAAAAGGCAGTAGACGTCAAAACGAACAACAAAAATCAAATCGATCAGCCAAACCAAAATGTCCGCTTTTTTTTTTTTTTTTATTTTACAACAAAATATTCAGGTACTCATCTTACATTTTGTGTCAAACGCTATCGGGCACAGAGCCGACCATGCGAGTGCATACCAACCGATTAAGGTCGTAAAAAAAGGCAAAAAAAAACACAGCTAATTAGTTAATCCAGTCTGTTATTTAAACGCAGCCTAAGTTAGTTCGTTTATTTATGTGGTACCTATATCAAAATACACAATCACATCCAGTAAAAATGGGTACGTTTAATTCGATACCCGGTGTAATAAAAAAAGAGTACATTGAAGAACCATTGAAACAATTGTATGAAGTGCTTGTAGATAGATATCCTATCGGGAAAACAACTGTTCGGCCCTATCCAATATACCTTTTTTTTCTGTGGCAGATGTTTTTCTTCGCTTATCAACCCGGTCGACTCATTATACAGAGCACGTCTACTAAATAAATTGTTAAATTGTTCATGCAATATTTGTCACTGGAAAATAAGTTAACAACAATCGTACGATCAACTTATAGTTTTTGATAAATCATTTTTTTGTTTGTTTTAATATGATTATTGCGTAACCTTGGCAGATACATTCGATAACGAGGTTATCAGCTTTTGCGCTGTATGAAACGTTTCATGTGTGGGGGGTTTAACCTTGATTTTTGTTAAACATTTCGAAATTTCTACTTTAAAGGGGTACTAGCTACGAGATGTATAAAAAATATGTATATCTTTTTTTTTTGCTCAATCAATATTGAAATGCAAATAGTGAAATAATCATTAGATTTTAGCAGCCAGTATGGTTCAATTTTGTCAAAATATTAAGCTAAAAAACATTGATTATGAATTATTCACTAGCAAGTGAATAATTCGACCGCATTGAATCCGTATTCATGTGAACTTCAATTTAACCCCTGAGCTTGAGATGGATAACACGTGAATTGTATATGTAAAGTTATTTTAAGGAAAAGAATGTCAACATTGAAAGTGAAACAAAGATAAACCATTTGATTGACTGATTCGATCCACAAGCATTAATTCTTAAACAGGTAAAAACGATGATGATTAAAATTGAGAATGGAAATGGAGAATGTGTCAAAGAGACAACAGCCCGACCATAGAACAAACAACAGCAGAAGGTCACCAACAGGTCTTCAATGCAACGAGTAATTGCCGCACCCGGAGGCGTCCTTCAGCTGGTCCCTAAACAAATATATATACTAGTTCAGTGATACTGAACGCCATACTAAACTCCAAATTATACACAATAAACTAAAATTAAAAATAATATAAGACTAAAAAAGGCCAGAGGCTCCTGACTTGGGACAGGCGCAAAAAAGCGGCGGGGTTAAACATTTATTTTTCATCTATAAAATGAAATTAAATGGACCTAGAATAATCCAACAGCACGAGTTTGCTTAATCTATTTATATATATATATATATATATATATATATATATATATATATATATATATATATATATATATATATATGTTTACATCGCTTATATATATATATGGTCATCGTATGACTGTAGAGGTCGACTCGATAATTAATTAGAAGGGGTCTGGACTAAAATACAAACGAAACGAAGCTACGTATTTTCATGATCGTGCCCTGTTTATTAATCATTTTAGACTTTTAATAGTTTAGATAAATGTTTTACATTGTTATAGATAAAATATGAGAATTTGATTAAAATCGGTGAACATGAATTTGACAGCTAAGTGCCCCTTTAACTCCTACTTTTTGAGGAAAAAAGTATACTTGATATAGTACATCATCAGGCTCCACCTCCAGGGAAGGGTTCAAAAATTCTTAACCAATGTAAACACATCGAATGGTCAGGTGCAAGACAAAATATGTTCGGTACGTGACATTATACAAACTCCACTGTTAATTGATTTCCAGTATATAAGAATATTATGATTATAATTTCCATTATGAGGAAGCTTAAATTTCCTTGTTACTTATGTCCTGTTCTTAAATATATTGCTTTATTTTTCATTATTTTTTCCTTGTAGGTAATATCTATTGCTTTTTAATTGAATTGATTAATCACAAATTTCTTGGATTTGTCAAAAATTAATGCAAATTAATAAAACAAGGTAGCTAAATATTTTCATTTACATATCGGAGTTGCTGTGTCTCCTCGATCGAATTCTAATCAAAATTAAACTTCTTCGATGAAAACAAAATATTTGAAAGACATGGTGTTTTGACAAGACAAATAATTTAGAAATCCAAATTAAAGCAATGAAACAATGGATTTGATGTTTTTTTTTTCTTTTTTGTGTTTTAAGCTGGGGTCACACATTCACGATTTTTACTGCCTTCCTTGACAGGACCATTTCCGATTAAAATTTATTAAAAGTCTGATCAAGATCCTATGAATCGTGGATGGAAATTCAAACTTAAATTAAAATTTGTAAAAAAAAAATTTAATCACGACAAGAATCAGATATTGATCAGGAAGCGTCGATATTCAACCGTTTCCAAGTGAATTTATCCCGATAAGTCCGTTCTAAATCCGCTTCTAATCCGATTTGTATCTTTCGCCAGGTAAAATTCGACCGAGTCTGTCACGACTGCGTCCCGATTCTGCCGAATGTAATCCGACAGAGATTAGATAGTGACAAGACAGTGAACCGACGCTGACGGAAGTTATCCGTTCGAAAACTGTCGGCATACTCGGGATGATCAGGTACTGTCGGAACGTAATCCTATCACGGTCCGCTCTATCGTATTGCAAACGGCTTTGTCTGGTCTCAGTCGTATTGTATTCTGTAATTGTCGGGACTCTGACGTGGGTATCATTGACGAATTTAGAATTAATAACGGGACTGTTTTGGAACGGTTTCGGCAAAAACGGTTCGCAATCGACAAGATCTGGATGCAATCTGGACTCAATCGGCATAAAAACAGCAATGAAAAATTTCTCCAGATCATTCCCGTTCCACAGGACACCGTCCCGAATACACAGAACATTGTTAGGAATTCAATCCGATACAGCAGAATCTGTCACGACATAGGCACGATTGTAATCCGACTAGACAAAATCGGCTGAGTTTCACCGAATGTTACGGGACTCATCTAACTGTCGGGGTGCTTTGCCGAACTATTCGGACCCTTCCCGACCAGTAGGAATCTGTCACGAACTAAAACAACTGCGTTCAGACAATAATAGGACATTCCAGATAATTGAGGATACTAATCCGACTTTTTCACTTTTCGTGTCGTATCGCTGTCTGATCTCAAACGGGAGCAATAATCGGCAATGTGTGAACCCCGCATTAACGACACTTCAAATCACCACTTGAGGGTCATTTCGTGACGGCCAGCTTTTATTGGTGCAGGAAGCTGGAGTGCCCTGAGAAAACCACCGACCTTCGATAGAAAAACTGACGATCCTATTCAATTGAGATTGGAGTCGAGTGCACCTGCATGAGCGGGGTTCAAACTTACAACCTCAGTGTTCACTTGGTGATTTAGTAATTACTTAGACCACCCGGTCACCGAGGCCCTATGAAGCAATAGAAATTATTAGAAAAAATTCTTACTAACAATAAGCACTCTACCTTTTAATACAAAGTTTTGTTTATATATTTCGCTGACAGCCGATTCTTAGTCCCAAAATTTCGTATAATATCCTTACACTTAATTCGTGTTTAACTTAGTGTTATGTATAAGGTTAGGATGCAAATGTAATAAACTAAACATAGTTCGGAATTGTGCTTGGGTTTTTATTATAGTTGAGATCCCAAAATACTAAATACTTATACTCACATGTTTTTTTCTTTTTGTAAACAAAACGACTTGTACACAGACAATATTTAAGCTAAGCCTTCACAGAAACGTAGTTTAATTTTTGTTGGAGTTAATTAAGTTGGTCCGTAAATTATATAACGGACTAATAGTTTAATCATACTTTACTATACTAATGGACATTGAATTTGCTCAGATACAAAATTGTCCAACCTAAACTTTAAGAAAGTGAAAAGTGTTTAAAGACATCATATACCACTTTGACTAAAATGACACATAGTAAGAACAATAAAAAGGGTATCTAGCGAATGCATGCTGGGCGGATAATGGTATTCATCTGTAATGATTCCAAACCATCGGTAGTAGATTAAGACAACAGTAGTTAATACCGCTGTACATCAATCGATCAAATCCGGGTTACAAAGTAAAGGTGTCAGACCACCAATTCAAATAAAATTCCTATCTGTTCAACCAAATTCTGCAATTTTCACAGCTTTCTAAACATTTTACCTCATGTTTTAATTCATAGAAACCAGCTATATTCTGAATTTTACATGTATCACCTTTCTACATGCCAAATTTAACCCATGTTTAAATCTTCGCAGAAAATATTGCCTTTGCGAAAATAAGTACAACTAAAAATAACCCATAGTTTCTGGAAAACTTGATTAAGTATACGATGGAGCGCATTAATCCACAATTTTGAATTCAAACTAATAGACAAGTAAATTTTGTTTAAAATGGTCTAAAGATATGTTTCTTTCCTCAAACGTTCATTTCTGCAAATTTGTTGGTTATTCTAAGTAAATAATGACATCGAAGGCACTATTTTCTTGTCGGAGTTTCGTTACTTTTACATAGAACTAACTTGGAAGGAGTTTATTGGTGGTCTGACACCTAAAACCGAGATAAACACATCAACTATAAGAGGAAAACAACGGAACAACATAAACACAGAACTGCAACAAAAGCAAACACCAAAATACATAGTAACGGACTTTTTGATAATAACTGCCATATTCCTGACTTGGTACAGGACATTTTAAGTGAACAATGGTAAAACGTTCCAAATTTTTTTTACATACAATAAACGTTGTGGATTCTAATTAACCATCACTCACCCATGAAATCATGCAATTTTTGCTTTTATTTTACGATTTTCAATCATTTTATTTGACCTGATTTTCTCTGTCAGTGTTATTTGTTTAGACAAAACAAAGACTATTCATTCTGAGATATACGAACGTGCACCGTTTTAAAAACAAAAAAAAACATAGAAAACAAAACAAAATAGAAGCACTGTATTATACATATTACACATTAATAAAAATTATAGAATCCTTAAATGCATGAAACATCTAAACATTATTATTTACAAAAAGTATAAATGTAGTTTGAGGAAATAGTAAAGTGAAACTTTAAAGAGTGAGTGTGTGCTTTGACTAAAAAACACGTTTTATGTTAACCTTGGGATAAGTGTGACTTAGGCTGTATAATTTAGGTAAATATAGTGTTTATATATACATTTTTTTCTCCAAAATTTCCCTGTTATCACTTTCACATGTATGACTGTGCAATATTTAATTACTTCGTATTATTCTAACACCTATCTTATCTAGAGAAATCACAGCCTTCAACAGTAATAAAAAAGTTGATCTTGCCTGTAAAATTATGGTAATATGTAAGTAGATAATTTGGGGTAAACTAAATAACCTTGTGTCGAATATATTTCCTTTGTCGTCCCATAAACTTTAAGAAAAGTACCTACTCTAGTGGATATCAAGTTAATTTGGTAGTATGTTTTCGTATGTGTTTTTATTTTAATGATTGTATAATTTGTAAGAAAGACCCTACAAGTGTTGAAATTTATAAGGAAGTTTCTTTTAAAATTATTTTTTTTATTTGTTAATGCGAATTCATATTTTAAGTAACATGTATCCTGCCCTTGTTAACGTAATTTGGGTCATCTTGTTGTTATAATATACCTGGACTGCTGTTTTTTCATTGTGTTTATAAGTTTGACAAAAAGGTACAATTTCTTAACCGCTAGACGAAGTATAATAAGAACTACTACTTTTTATGAAGCAAGAATATTGTAAACTTGATTGGTTAATTACCCAAATGTAGAAAACGCCCAAGATAGAAATGTACCAAAATGAAACAAAAATTTTAATTTCGCAAAAAGTTTATTGATATTTCATCCAATTTTGAAATTTTATTTCAATACAAATAAGGGGTTATATTTCACAAAGCGCAATAATGTTTTGAAACAAATTTGCAGTGGAAGTTCCTCATAAGAATTTTTCAATTTTACAACTGGAATAAAAATAGGTAAAACAACGCTTCATAAGAAGTTAAATCGTTATCTTAGTGTAATCAGCTGTGTATAGGATTTAACAAAAAATATTTATTCAAATGTCTTTAAGGGATTTCACATTCAGGAAATGTTTGGCAAAACTAGATATGAGCCAACACCTAAACAATTACTATGTTGGTTAAATCGCATTGACTTATCTTTGAATAAGATATTTTGTTGCAAAATGTCTTTGTTTAGGTAAGGACCTGCTTTTTAATTACTTGGGCCAAAACAAAGGCCTTTTCATTATTACTCCTTAACAACATTTTTTTTATATATTACTCAATACTATTCAATATAATGGTCTGTCATTTATTTTATTATATCTATCAGTGTGTACTACGTTTCCATTAATACGTCCAAAATTGTCCAATCTTTTTCTGTATGATATTTCCGGGTAAATAATGTTACGAAAATGCACTTGATTGTTTCCACTTTGGCGTTGAATCGATAACATTGTTTTCTACTGTTTCGTTTTGCTATATGAATATTCAACGTCGCAAAAGGTATCTTATATATTTATGAAACATTAAGTATATATTTGAGGTATCATTTGACAACTTACTTTTTGGAAATGAAAAGTAACAGATAGTTTTAATGATTTGGTGAAGTCTGTGTATCTTTTTACAAATAAAATCAATAAATGTAAACGACACTTTATAAAGTTCGTGCGTCCAAAATGCATTCTGAAATTAAATCAACTAGGAATGCACAAAGTCAAATGTTTGAGGCCATGAATGTTAACCACGTGCAAGTTATGCCACTTAATAAAAGCAACAGTGGTATACTGCTGTTCGAAAGTCATAAATCGATTGAGAGAAAACTAAAACCGAGGGAAACGCATTAACTATAATTAGGAAGAAAACAACAAAACAACAAGAACACTAAAGTGCAACAAAAAACTAAATGACAATGTAACGCACACAGAAACGATAAGATAACAACTGTCATTTTAAACCAACTTTCTCTTATAATTATAAAATGTGACAAAATACTAAATTAAAATATTATTGTTCATTTATAAATAAAATATATTATTCTACATTGGAATTATTTTAGTAGGTTTCTCTATATGAATTGGATTTTGAATAAAAAAGCATATTCACCTGAGAAAGTGTTATTCACCGCGCTAAACGTCACGCGCTTTTACATGCAACGCTATGGTAAAATGTTTCGTGTAAAAAACAGTTTTGATATATGTTTGCCGTCGGCCTCAGTGAATATCATTTTTTCAAAAGTCAATAAAACCGCATATTTACCTCATCAAAAGACAGTTATTGTATAATATTATTATCAAATATCTTTTTCCCGATCAGAAATATATATTCCGAGACAAATAAAATATGTCATTAAAACCAGTTATAGAACTGTTTATTTCTTTTGCATCAATAATCTTGCAATAAGATCGATAAATTATCTGAATTGAAATAATACCTTACCCTATTAAACAGGGAATAAAAGATTCCAATATTTCCAAAATATATTGCCATTCTAATTTAAATAAACATTTTACCAAATTGAACTAGAGGCTCTCAAGAGCCTGTGTCGCTCACCTTGGTCTCTGTGCATATTAAACAATGGACACAGATAAATTCATGACAAAATTGTGTTTTGGTGATAGTGATGTGTTTGTAGATCTTACTTTACTGGACATTCTTCTTGCTACAAATATCTCTATCTATAATGAACTTGGCATAGTAATTACAGTGGAAAATATATTCTAAAAACTTACAAAAATTTATGAAAATTGTTAAAAAATGATTATAAAGGGCAATAACTCCTTAAGAGGTAAACTGATAATTTTGGTCATGTTGACTTATTTGTAGAATAACCAAAAACTGCATAATTTCCTTAAAATTACTAATTCTGGGGCAGCAACCCAACAACAGGTTGTCTGTTTTGTCTGAAAATTTCAGGGCAGATAGATCTTGACCTGATAAATATTTACCCCCTGTCAGATTTGCTCTAAATGCTTTGATTTTAGAGATACAAGTCAAAATCTACATTTCGCCCCTATGTACTATTTTTAGCCATGGCGGCCATCTTGGTTGGTTGGCAGGGTCTCGCCACACATTTTTAAACTAGAAACCCAAATGATGTATGTGGCCGAGTTTGGTTCAATTTGGCCCAGTAGTTACAGAAAAGAAGATTTTTTTTTTAAATACTAAAATTTTAGAAAAATGGTTAAAAATTGACTATAAAGGGCAATAACTCCTTAATGGGTCAACTGACAATTTTGGTCATGTTGACTTATTTGTAGATCTTACTTTGCTGAGAATTTTTGCTGTTTTCAGTTTATCTCTATCTATAATAATATTCAAGATAATAAGCAAAAACTGCAAAATTTTCTTAAAATTACTATTCAGGTGCAGAAACCCAACAACGGGTTGTCCGATTTGTCTGCAAATTTCAGGGTAGATAGATCTTGACCAAATAAATTATTTTACCTATGTCAGATTTGCTCTAAATGCTTTAGTTTTAGAGTTATAAGCCAAAATCTACATTTTACCCCTATGTTCTATTTTTAGCCATGGCGGCTATCTTGGTTGGTTGGACGGGTCACGCTACTCATTTTTTAAACTAGATACCCCAATGAGGATTGTGGCCAAGTTTGGATCAATTTGGCCAGGTACTTTCAGAGAAGAAGATTTTTTAAAAAGATTACTAAGATTTACGAAAAATGGTTAAAAATTGACTATAAAGGGCAGTAACTCCTAAAGGGGTCAACTAACCATTTTGGTCATATTACCTTATTTGTGAATCTTACTTTGCTGAACATTATTGCTGTTTACAGTTTATCTCTATCTATAATAATATTCAAGATAAGAACCAAAAACAGTAAAATTTCCTTAAAATTACCAATTTAGGGGCAGCAACCCAACAACGGGTGTCAGATTCTTCTGAAAATTTCAGGGTAGATACATCTTGACCTGTTAGACAATTTTACTTCGGGTCAGATTTGCTCTAAATGCTTTGGTTTTTGAGTTATAAGCAAAAACTGCATTTTACCCCTATGCTCTATTTTTAGCCATGGCGGCCGTCTTGGTTGGTTGGCCGGATCACCGGACACAGTTTAGTTAAATTTTGCCCAGTAGTTTCAGAGGAGAAGATTTTTGTAAAAGTTAACGCCGGACGCAGGACGACGACGGACGACGCCGGACGCCGGACACCGGACGCCAAGTGATGGGAAAAGCTGACTTGACCCTTCGGGCCAGGTGAGCTAAAAAAGAATAAGCTGTTGCAAACTTTTTTTTAAAATATACAAAATAAAGGTTTTTTTTTTAGTAAAAATGAAAAAAAGGTTTTAGTAAAAACGACACTGCATGGAGTAAAATTCTATAAACTCATACATACACTACGATAACTTAAAGTATCACAAGTACGATCATCTGTGTTTATGCCATGAGAAGAACAATAAAATATACTTTGCAAAATTCATTTGTTTGTAATACATAATTTTTCTTTGCGTCTAATTGCGACAACGTGAATGTAAATACTGTAAATTATTCCAATGTTCTAAAACCTATTAAAACATTGCAACAGGACCGATGTTACTTCAGGGGAGATGCATGATAATGTGAGTGGATACAGTACACATACAAACTCCTTGTCTACATCAAATTTGTAAAAAAACGTTAGCAATTTCATTTGTATAGCTAAATACGAATGCAGAATTTCCAAAATTCCGCTTTCTTTGTCTATTGATTTGCAAGTGCTATAACAAGAAACACGAAATAATTTCTGAAAAAAGCAAGCGATCCATGTAATCGAAGTATCTAGCACCGATATCTAGATTTCAGGAAACGTATAACCATAATTCCAATAAATTATGAGTAAAAAACAAAATAGGTAACCTATCATCAGAAACTAAATTTTAACATAATTCTAGCTATTTATTGGTCCGGAGTGCAATGTTTACTTCAAAGTTTTATTTCCCTATTTTATATACAAATTCATATGTTTAAACAGGTGAATAAATGAGATTCAGATACAAAATTTTGACTTTATTAGATAATTTTGTTATCATGAATTTAACATGTCTACACTATTGTTGCTATTTACGTACTTTCGTTTTGTAAAATTCGTGGCAATAAACGCTATGGATTCAGAAGAAGGTTCAACAATTGTGGTACCAACTGAAACCTCTCCTAGAGAGTATATGTCACTTAATGATATAAACGATGAAGAGGTGAGGAGGCTTACAGCCCCAATTGTATACTTATCAATTTTAATGGTTATTGGAGTGCCAGGAAATATGATAGTACTTATTATTTATGACGAAAATATTCTAAATCGGTATATCGTACTATTATTTGGAATATTGCGTTGGTGGACTTTCTGTTCTCTATTGTGGCTTTGCCGTTCAACATTGCAGAACTCGTTCATTTTTATACATTCACTGAACTGTGGGCCTGCAAAATGATTGCAGTCGTTGCAATCTTCTTTGTATTATACAGCTCTCATTTATTGGTGATAATGGCAATCTATAGATTTAGACAAGTATGTATGCCAACAAAGAAGCAAATTACACTCAGCAACGTAAAATATTGGATAGGCGGTGGATTTATTCTGGCCATTTTGTTTGATTTTCCACAAGGCATATTCCAGCCAATTGTTGAGGTTAGCCTGGTGCATAACGTAACCGGATATGTGTGTCCTGTGTCATATAAAACTTCCGTGAATGCAGATATATATAATGGATTCTTGACATGTTTAATGGTTATTTATTCATTGTTTTTATTAATTGTGTACTTACTGATCGGTCACAAAATGTATTTACGATACAAAAGACAGAATATCGCACACTCATCTAATCAAACCGATCAATTATCAAATAAAATCACAAAGATCGCTTTTGCTATCAGTATCGTTTTCGCCGTTAGTTATTTACCAATATTCATCATTAAACTACTGGCAAGTAAAATTGACCATCACAACATGAACACTGTGGAGTTATCTGTCCTTCGAATATTTGAGAGGTCGTATGCGGTTAATCATGTGACAAATACATTTATCTATGCATTTTACGACAAACGTTTTCGAAAAACGTTTTGGTCGCTTTGCACAGAAGTTGTTCATCGTAAGCCATCTGGATCCCAATCAGTCAAAAGTAGCGAGTACAAAAACACAAAAGACAGTTCAGACACAGTAGTATAGTGTAGAAACAGTTTCAAAGGTTTATGTTCTGTTTTTGCAGATGCAATTATGCTTTGGTAGATTGGATATCTAAACATTTAGTTAGTTTTTTTTAAATACATAGTTTAATACTAGACGTGACGTTAATGACATACACATTCTGTATGAATATTAATTATAGCATAATATCACAAAAGTGATTGCATAGTCATTTCGTATAAATTATAATATTTTCGTTGCCCCGAACTGGTTGGCTCATTCTCATCTCCACATTACTTATATTTAGAAATTGTAATGTTGACCTGCTGTAAGCAAGTTCATGTAGTTTTGACGTGGCTGTGTTCTTACACATCCCGTCGTTGTGTTATTTTAGCACAATGCTGACTGTATCTCTATTTTTATCATTTGTACCTATTATGTCTGTTTGTTTTGTTCACACATCTTTGTCAATATAATCGAATTTTATGCGACTGTCATACATGTGATAGGTTAAGCTAGTATAGCTATAAAACCAAGTTTAATCCACAATTTTCTGCATAAGGCAATGCTTGTACCTAGTTAGAAATATGATAATTGTTATCAATTCCTTTGATGAGTTTGAGCTTTTGATATGGCCATTTGATTAGATTATGGATTTTCCGTGTTTAATTTTTCCTCGGAGTTTGGTATTTTGTTATTATACTTTATAATAACTTAAATTAGTCTATTTGATAGTTGTTATTGCCTTTGAACTAGTTTTTAGCTCACCTGGCCCGAAGGGCCAAGTGAGCTTTTCTCATCACTTGGCGTCCGGCGTCCGTCGTCGTCCGTCGTCCGTCGTCCGTCGTCCGTCGTCCGTCGTCGTCGTTAACTTTTACAAAAATCTTCTCCTCTGAAACTACTGGGCCAAATTTAACCAAACTTGGCCACAATCATCATTGGGGTATCTAGTTTAAAAAATGTGTTCGGTTACCCGGCCAACCAACCAAGATGGCCGCCATGGCTAAAAATAGAACATAGGGGTCAAATGCAGTTTTTGGCTTATAACTCTGAAACCGAAGCATTTAGAGCAAATCTGACATGGGGTTAAATTGTTTATTAAGTCAAGATCTATCTGCCCTAAAATTTTCAGACGAATCGGACAACCGGTTGTTGGGTTGCTGCCCCTGAATTGGCAATTTTAAGGAAATTTTGCCGTTATATGGTTATTATCTTGAATATTATTATAGATAGAGATAAACTGTAAACAGCAATAATGTTCAGCAAAGTAAGATCTACAAATAAGTCAACATGACCGAAATGGTCAGTTGACCCATATAGGAGTTATTGCCCTTTATAGTCAATTTTTAACCATTTTTCGTAAATCTTAGTAATCTTTTACAAAAATTTTCTCCTCTGAAACCACTGGGCCAAATTTATCCAAACTTGGCCACAATTATCTTTTGGGTATCTAGTTTAAAAAATGTGTCCAGGGACCCGGCCAACCAACCAAGATGGCCGCCATGGCTAAAAATAGAACATAGGGGTAAAATGCAGTTTTTGGCTTATAACTTAAAAACCAAAGCATTAAGAGCAAATCTGACTATTAGAAAATTGTTTATCAGGTCAAGATCTATCTACCCTGAAATTTTCAGATGAATCTGACAACCTGTTGTTGGGTTGCTGCCCCTGAATTGGTAATTTTAAGGAAATTTTACTGTTTTTGGTTATTATCTTGAAAATTATTAAAGATAGAAATAAACTGTAAACAGCAATAATGTTCAGCAAAGTAAGATTTACAAATAAGTCAACATGACCGAAATGGTCAGTTGACCCATATAGGAGTTATTGTCCTTTATAGTCAATTTTTAACCATTTTTCGTAAATCTTAGTAATCTTTTACAAAAATCTTCTCCTCTGAAACTACTGGGCCAAATTAATCCAAACTTATCCACAATCATCTTTTGGGTATCTAGTTTAAAAAATATGTCCGATGACCCGGCCATCCAACCAAGATGGCCGCCATGGCTAAAAATAGAAGATAGGGGTAAAATGCAGTTTTTGGCTTATAACTCAAAAACCAAAGCCTTTAGAGCAAATCTGACAGGGGGATAAATTGTTTATCAGGTCAAGATCTATCTGCCCTGAAATTTTCAGATAAATCGGACAACCCGTTGTTGGGTTCCTGCCCCTGAATTGGTAATTTTAAGGAAATTTTACTGTTTTTGGTTATTATCTTGAAAATTATTATAGATAGAAATAAACTGTAAACAGCAATAATGTTCAGCAAAGTAAGATTTACAAATAAGTCAACATGACCGAAATGGTCAATTGACCCCCTAAGGAGTTATTGTCCTTTATAGTCAATTTTCAACAATTTTTATAAAATTTGTAAATTTTTACTAACATTTTCCACTGAAACTACTGGGCCAACTTCATTATAGATAGAGATAATTGTAAGCTGCAAGGATGTTCAGTAAAGTAAGATGTACAAACACATCACCATCACCAAAATACAATTTTGTCATGAATCCATCTGCTTCCTTTGTTTAATAGTCACATATGATAGACCAAGGTGAGCGACACAGGCTCTTTAGAGCCTCTAGTTTTAGTTACTACAGATTGTCAGGTCAGTAAATTTTTGTCTTTACAGCTTGGTATTATGGTGTGCAATCCAATCGCTGTGCCCGAGTACGAAAGGGTTAGGCGCCCTTAAACATGTTAAGACCCATCACATTCTTTATTTATCTATCCAAAGACTGTACTTCAGTGGTAAAGCAAACATCGAATTTCCTCACAAAATGTAATCACAAACTATAGTCTTCAGTTTTATATGGTCTGTTTTGTGTACTATTCGTTGTATGCTGTCCTTTTCTTTTTTAGCCATGACGTTGTCAGTTGTTCAGTGGTTGACGACGTGGGATCGTGTCTGTAATATTTGTTTTTCCTAAATTATTTGATTTAAATTAGGCCTTTAGTTTTCTCAATTAATAGTTTTATATTTTTCATGTCGGGTCCTTTTAAAGCCGACAAAAGAGGTTTCAATTTAATCATACATTTATCTTATTCAATTTTACAATTTTGGATAATTTTTGCTCATAAAGGACTAATATATATATATATATCAAATATGTTATTTTTCATGGGAGATTCTTAAAATATCAACTTATTTGGTAGTGTTGGTCCTATTGATCTTCAACTATTACACCATTGCCTTTAAAATATTTGATTGTCATCGTTCTTGGTGAAGGTAAAAAACGAAAAGCACTTCGGACGCAAAAAATATATGTCATGATAAAACTGTTAATTTATAGCTAAACTAGTAATTTCTGGACAAAATATTTTGTTAGTCTCCTTAAAATTAATAATTTGAGAATGGAAATAATGAATGTGTCAAAAAGACAACAACCCGAGCATAGAGCAGACAACAGCCGGAAGCCACCAGTGAGTCTTCAATGCAGCGAGAAACTCCCGCATCCGAAGATATCCTTCAGCTGGCCAATAACCAAATATGTATACTAGTTCAGTGTTTGCTGCGGTTCAAATAGAGTAACTATTTGACGAGTATTTCGATTATTTTATATTTTCCAAGATATACGATGAAATCTGAGGGTTTTTTTTCTCGAAATAGTTATTTGCGGTCAAGACATGATGTCAGTGTCCGCTTACAATCATGTGGTGAAGTTTCTAATACAGTACTAGCAAACTTTCAACCTCCTTTTCTGTTTCCTATTTTGCGAGATAAATGATAAAAATATTATTAAGGTCAATTTCCACCTACTTATTACTAGGAAGACGCTTAATATATCAAATTTGATGACGTTTAGGACAGAAAACACATTATGTTGCAATATTTTTGACATTCTAGCCTTGTCTGCATAGATTAACTGTACCAACAAACACCCAAAAAATCTAAAAATCAGTGTATCCATAGAGAGATCCATACGATCTGAAAGCAAAATGTGTTAACAAAAATTACATCTCTTTGATAGAGTTTGCAAGAATTTATATATATTTAATGCTCATCTACTGTATTTTCTGCATACATTTTAATAATTTAAAATAAATATTAAAGAGCATACGGTGTCAATTTTTGCACATATATAGGAGGTTTTTTTGTTTATTCAAATCAAATATTCATGTCCAAATAATGTTCGGTGGTTTTCTTTTACTTGAAACTTTAATTCAGAAGTGTTCATCTTTGCTGAGGGACATTCAAACTCATATACTGACAACGTCATGGCTAAAAAATGGAAAGGACAAACAGACAAAAACTAGTTCACAGAACACAACATAGAAAACTACAGACAAAGCAACACCAACCCAACTAAACACTGGGGGATCTCAGGTACTCCAGAGAGGTACGCAGATCCTGCTTCACATGTGACACCCGTCTGTTCTTATGTTAGTAATAACCCGGTAACATGTCTAATTCGGTTGATCATATTCGTGTTTGAATTCTTTAGTGTACACAAGTATACCAATTATTTAAAAATATAAATTGTATGTGTGGCCAAGGCTCCATATAATATACAGGAACCGCATTTATCCACTCCAACTGCTAAACTTCACGGGTTTAAACAACACGAAATCTGTGTAACTGTTGCAGTGAAAGTCAAATTATTTTGAGTGTCCATATCTACAATGATTAAACGGCGACAGTTCGTTTTTAAATATATATATTACAACAAAATTACCGTCTTACATGTATATATTGCAAAGGTAGCACATCCGGGAGTAAGAAGCCGTGGTGTGCCTTAAAGATTGTTTTAGGTCGAGATGATCCTGTTCTTATCCTAACCTATACTTATGTATTTACTTTTTTTGTTTGTTGAAGTAACTTAAGCATTCATGATCAAACATTTTATTTAAAGTTGTGGTTTGCTATCTATTTTCAGCATTTAAAGGTATTTCTCGTATCATAATAAGCTTGGTGTTATCAGTTATAGTGATATGAAACACTCCTTGATTGTATTGGCGTATTCTGCAACAGTGAGACATTTTTATAAGCTATTTAATTTAGATCAACTTGGTGATGTCTTTCAAATGTTACAACGGCCTAAATTATTTTCTAGGCAACGGAGATTTTTTATGTCTTCATTAATATACAAACTACTTATATGTACCCCTATTTTTGACATTTTTACCTATTATGACTTAGTGTTTTGTTCACACATTGTTGTCAATATAATGGGATTTTATGCGACTATCATATAAGTGAAAAATTTAGCTACATATTAAACCAGGTTTGGTCCACCATTTTCTACATAAGATAATGCCTGTTCTAAGTCGACAGGTGTAATCCATTAGTTAAATGTATTTCAGCGTTTGATTTTGCCATTTGATTGGGGACTTGCCGTTTTGAATTTTCTCAGAATTCAGTATTTGTGTTAACTTACTTTTCCCCCAATTCTGACACATACAAAAAGCTTGACAATCAATGTATCTTCATCATTATTTTCTTGATAGAGAGTTTCTATTCACAACATGCATAAGTAAACCATGAGTTACAAGTGGTAATATTAAAATTATCGCTTCATACATTTTACGGACCCCATCATGAGTTTCCCTCTTACCCGAATGTGACCTACCGAATAAAACCTGTAAACGGTCCATGATGGGTGCCTCATGTGAAACAGGATCTGCCTACCCATCTGGAGCATATGAGATCCCACCAATGTTTTTGTCGTGGTTCGTGTTGCTCAGTCTGTTATTTTCTATGTTGTGTTATGTGTGCTATTTTTCGATTTGTTTTTTTTTACCTTTTTGCCATGACATTGTCAGTTTATTTTGAACTTATGAGTTTAAATATCCCTTTGGAATTTTTCGATTCCCTTTTATAAAATACTTATACCAAGAGAAAAGTATTAGCGCTTGCCCTGTATTTGTAGATATTCATGCACGAGAAAAGAAAATCATTTAGTTCAAACGAAATTTTCGCATACTGTTGATCACTTTTCCAACCTCTTAATTAACATAAGAACAGTTTTCCGTTTTTGGTATTGAGTGATATATCTCTTGTATTACCCTAGTACTAACATTTATACTGTATCTAATTTAGTTTCCATATTCATATAAAGTATTTATGGAGTTTAATCAAGTACAACTTTTATCGAGCAAGAGGGGGTTTTGAGTACAAACATTTTCACAGTGTAACTAGGAATGCCTAAAAGTTAACATTTAATAAGTGCAATCCCCTTTTTGTGAAACGAGAATATATGTCAATGGTGACAATAAACACAATAGTGTTTAATACCAAATTCACCATTGTTCACACTGGCCCTAACGTCGAATTTAATGGTGCGGGAGTTTGATTCATCCTATGATCCATTCTAGCTGCAAAGCTGGATATAAATAATCGATTAAGTAAGTTGGTACGAACCTAATCGTCATGGTTCCTTATAGAATATCGGTATTTCAGAATTAGCCCAATCCTTATAGCAGATATGAAAAAGGCTACCACAACACATGAGAAACGTTTGGGCATAGAATGAGAAGACGTTAAGCTACGTTATTTATTCTCGTTTCACTGATGAGTGTGGTAGACTAAACGCGAGTCAGGTATCTATGATGAGTTAATTAGTACATGTATCTTTAGTCATGTGAATGATGCCTTTACTCGGTATTAAACATTGTGATGATTATATACAACAGACACATTTTCTCGCTTTCGGCTTACAAAACGAATTGAAAATTTCGGTTATCTTATTCATGTTATGTTAAAATCAAAAGTTAAACATTGTCAATTTTTCAGTACACATAACATCCTCTTGTTGTATCAAATAATAACATTATGTATATTCGTTATTTTTTGTCGACCTTTTTAAATCTTTGATGCCTTAAATCTTGTCAATAGTCCTATTGCACAATTTGTTTACTTTCAGATCCATGATTAATATATACTATTATTTGGTTTTGAGAAAAATCCTTTTTCAACTTCTAATCTGACATAAGTTCATTTGTTCAGCTATCGGTATTGGGTGTCATATTTTGGCTATATAAAGTGCTATACTTCGGGTATATCTCTAATGTATACATTTATACTGCCTGTATGTTTCAAATTAAATTGTCGTATTCTTTTAATAAAACAACTGAAAATATGTAAAGGTAAATGCATCTTTCTTTATATAGGATTTAAAACTGATCTTATATAAAAATAAACTTACATGAACCAACATGTAAGGTGTACATAATCAAAACAGAAAGTTTAATTTAAAGGTTTGAGGCATAACTATCATAAATACAAGGACTTCAAACAAAGTCAATGTTGAAGAGCACCGGGCGGCCAAAATTCTGAAAATTTACTAAAAGTTATCACAATATCATGTACCAATCAAACACTTACTGACATTAGTTTTAATTCATAAAATATCTGACCAACATGTGCTAAATGCAGACTAGTTGCAAGCTGTACAAACAGAGCAAAACAATGCACAAACACCAATCTAATTTCAAAATGACATTGTTCACTACTAAATCCTAAACGTATGTTTTATCTTATATGAGATATCTTTATAAAAACTTCCTGGTGAAAAAGGTTTCATCGGATAAATATTTGAATACCTCGTTATCGTTTTTACTTTAATTTAAATATTCCAAACAATAGTTGTGCATATCATAAATGCTTAGGTTACTGCATTGAGCGTAAAAAGTAAACACATACGAGTGGTTTCAACACAGGATACATCTCGATCGAAAATATTCATATCTAAAAGCAAGTTATACAAAATGGATGATGACGAAATACGTGAAAGAATTAATGATAAAGAAATACATAGGCTACTAGCACCTATTGTATACCTGGTAGTTTTGATGGTTGTTGGTATACCTGGGAATCTGACAGTGCTTATGATATACCGACAGAAATATTCAAAATCTGTTTACAGGACTATTATATGGAACCTAGCGATGACGGATTTTCTTTTCTGCACCCTGACATTTCCATTTAATATAGGAAGACTTTTCCGATACTTCACATTTTATGAATTATGGGTGTGTAAAGCTTTCACAAC
This sequence comes from Mytilus edulis, assembly GCF_963676685.1. Taxonomy (NCBI): domain Eukaryota; kingdom Metazoa; phylum Mollusca; class Bivalvia; order Mytilida; family Mytilidae; genus Mytilus; species Mytilus edulis. The sequence goes on along the minus strand of NC_092351.1, from coordinate 22,341,842 downwards.
ATTGATAATCTTCTTCATCATGTATTCCTCACATCTACTGGTGACATTGGCTTTTCATAGATTCCGGCAGGTGTGTATGCCGTTACGGAGACAAGTTACTACAGAAAACGTGAAATACTGGATTATTGGCAGTTTCTGTCTGGCTGTCTTTCTTGATATTCCCGAATGCGTGTTACAACCTTTAGATGAACAGACGTTAACGGATGGAAATGACACTGTAACTGGGTATGTTTGTGCAGTGTCTTTTAAAAATAACATTTATGCCGAAGTGTATAATGGATTCCTGACATTTTTGTTTACGTTATACGCGACTATATTATTCGTTCTGTATATAGTAATCGGACGTAAAATGTACTTGCAACGTAAAATGAGACAGGAAACAATGCAAACTCCATCTCACGCAGATGAGCTTTCGAGTAAAATTACAAAAATTGCTGTAACAGTAAGTGCTGTGTTCGCATTAAGTTATCTCCCTTTGTTTGTATTGAAACTAGTAGCTGGTAAGTTCGATCAAGAAAAATTGAGTGCAAGTGCATTTGCAGCGCTTAAAATATTCGAACGTTCGTACGCATTTAACCACGTTGCCAACCCTTTCATATATGCATTTTTTGACAATCGTTTCCGACAACAATTCAAAGTATTAATCATGACATTTTTCTGTCGAAGACGCACACAAGCTGAAAATTATCAAGAGGAACGGAATGTGACAAAAATGAGAAATACCAGCACTACAACGGTGTCATAATTAAATTTGAATCAAAATTGTATCATAAATAATATGTTTCGCGTACAACAATGACAAAGCGACCCCAAAAGATGTTCTCGACAGAGACTTTCACGGATCACTTTACGGATTGCGTCAAAACAATATAGAAAGAACTAACCACTTCACTTTTGTGTTTGTAACAAACAAAAATAACCCATCTATATTGTTATAGTAACCAAAAAAGAAACACTTACAGACAATAACAACCAGTGACCAAGTTTCGGATTTGGACTAGCGCACAAATATATAAATTTAGAGGGGTAATTAACAAGAAAATACTAATCCCGCCTGATTTCAACTCATATATGTTTGTATCTAATCTCAGGGTAATTTCATCCATAGTGAAATGTTCTAAGGCAGACTTGGTGCCTAAACTAATAACAGACTTTCAATTTTGTCCATTTTTCATATTTTGATGTGATAATTCTGGTTGAGTTTTAACTTCTCAGTAGGTTCTTGATTAACGTTAACTTTTTCATTTCCAAAAATTATAATAACCTATAAATTCTATAATATATATGACTAAAGTTTTTAAAATACACTTAATTATAAGGGCTTCAGATTGAAGTGTGATTGAGTTTATAATTGTTTTAATTACACATTTTCCAAATTCATTTTCTTTTTGTATTGTTTAACTGATAAACGCTTTAGAATACGATTACCTTCTGACTGTTTTCTGTCTGTATAAAGCAATTTTGGAAGTACTAGTAACATCTATAGGCATTGTACTAAACCGTATGCTGTCGATGCCATTCGTGATTCTCCTTCATAGAAGCAATATACTGATACCGTGATCGTTATTAAAGTGCAATATGTTATTCATTACATAATCTGTATTTATAACCTAATTTATTTTAATTGTTCGATTTAAAACTAGCGTTGCGATTCTAAAAATCTAGAATGGGGAGTGTTACGTAACAACAAATATGTTGATCTTGACATGTTATAGTGTCTACCCTTAGTGTGGAATGTTATCAGTAGCTGTGGTACTCCATTCATATGTTTTGTTTGTTTTTGTCTCAAGACACTGTTGGATGTACACAAACATTAATTGTCAATCAATATAAGGAAAATTATATCCCTTTATGTTGCATCTTTTTCCGGAAAACGTTTATCATGTTAAAAAGAAGCCTTAATGTTTTTTAATTGGAATTGCTATGTTTACATTTCATAACTTACTCTATACTTTTTTATGTAACATGATTGCATTTTGTACCAATTATAGTTATGTTGTATATGTAACAAAAATAAACTGTTGTATATTTTCCTCGTTTTTGTTGATTATTGAAAAAAAAAGTAATAAAACATTGAACTTTAAACTATCCCACAAAAATTGAATTAGGGAAATGTGGTATGATTTCTAATGAAACAACTATCTACGTTCAACTAAATTAGACGAACCCAATTATAGACAAATGTACGATCTTCAACAACAAGAAAAAAACATATAGGCGGCTATAGAAGTCCTCGACATGAAAAAGATGAACTTTTGAATTGAGAAAGACAAACGAACAGTTTATGAACACAACAATTTACGAAAAGGAAAGATGACAGGCAACGAACCAAAGACGACCACTGAACTACAGGCTCTTGACTTCGGACAGGCACATACGCAATTTGTCGAGATTAAATATGTTTTAAGGCACCAACACCCCGCTTAATGTTGGACAGGCGTGCACCAATACAATAAGAATAAATCATTAAACTCCTTTGAAAAGTGCTTAATTCGGGAGATCGATACAAAGCAGAAAAAACAGCTAACAAAATAACAAAATAACAGATCAGACGTGGCAGTATTTTTGAAAACTACCTATTAGATAAACAACCTGTGATATATCTATCCAGTTTATATCTGATTGTCTTATTAATCTTCCTATTTCTTTAGCAATTAAGAATAACTGTGTTGTGTTCTATATTGAATTATGCAAACGATAGTATATATATAATATACAAAAACGATAACCGGAATTCCCCCCAAAACGAATAAATATGACAACTGACCACACCAATCAACAAAACCCGACAAAACCGACAAAAGTGCAAAAAACAATTAACAGCGCATGGTCCAACTAGCAGATTACATGATACATATACAAAAGATGGAAGGGTTTTCGTGTGAAGTACAGACAAACGTTCCACCCCTTTGCTGTGTAGACTATGTGTCGAACAAAAAAATACAATAATAAGATGTTAAGCTCATTCGGGATACTAACAATATCACAACTTATTTGAACAAAGAAGACAGAATATTATTTAGAAAGCAAGAAAAGAATATTAACCAATTACATAATTCAGATGTAAGCAGTTCGATTAAAGAGATATTCGTCAATTAGCCAAATATCAACCACAGTCCAAACTCAAATAAATCAGGTTCTCTCACATTAAAGTATTAATTAGTACACATCCAATGAACTTAGTGTGAAAAAGTCATTAACAGTCGAATTTTTTGCTGATGTGGCGTAAAGCAATCATTAAGCAATCAATTAATCAATCATAAAATAAAACAGATGGCCTGGTGGAATTCTAAAATATAAGTAAACAATAAAATTCATGAGACATCGTGGGTTTTTCAAGTAATGTCATTGGAGAATGAGACAGACCAGTTTTAAAGCTCGTCTGTTCACTGATGACAGAAAAGAAATAATTTTGGAATTTACTGCAGAGCACTTTTGTCATTTTTTGCCATTGCATGGGGGTATTTGTTGATAACAAGGTACAATTGTGTTATATAATCTAGTTGTGGCGGCATTTCACCATATAACACAATTTTGAAAAATGGTAAATTTTGGAGGTGAACTTTCATTTGCAGCAGATGAGTTTATGTTTGGAATGCAGTATTTAAGCCTATGTGTATTCAAGGATAGGAGAAGTTTCTTATAAAGTTTCTGTTTCTCAAGATCATGTTTAATCATTTATGAAAATAAATAAGTAAAAGACTCCGAAAGTCAAAGCATTATAAAGTGGAATATTATTACGGAAAGCGTACATAATGTGTAGTGCAGTTAAGCCAGATAGCTGTAAACATTTACTTTTGTATTTAATGGTAACGTTATAAGCCTGGTATCTTTGCTCTAACATAATGCAGAAGAAATATCTTAGTATTTCTATTATTATTCAAGTGAAGACATTCAAAAAGTGGAAATGTCAGACTATGGCCATATATTTGACAAAATACTTATGAAAACATACATTGAACACAAACGAGTAAAAGTAACACAATAACCCTGAAAGCAATCAGGAGCCTGTAATTCAGTGGTTGCCGTTTCTTTATGTGTTCATATTTGCTTTTCGTTTATTTTTTGTACATAAATAAGGCCGTTAGTTTCCCGTTTGTATTGTTTTACAATGTAATTTCGGGGCCTAAGTACAACTTTTATGAAGCAAGAGGGGTTTTGGGGTTCAAACATTTGTTTAACTTGGAATGCATAAAAGTAAAAATGTAATTAGTGCAATCCCCTTTTTGTGAATCGAGAATATATGTCAATGGTAACAATAAACACAACAGTGTTTAATACCGAATGACCACTTGTTCACACTGATCCCAATATCGAATTAAGTGGTGCGGGAGTTTGATCCTTTCTTGCTGCAAAGCTTGAGATAAATCATCGATTAAGAAAGTTGGTGTCAAATTGGTCGTCATGGTTCCTGATAGAATAAAACTGTTTCAGAATTAGCCCAATTCTTATAGTAGAAATGAAAAAAGATAACACAATACATGTATAAACGTTTGGGTAGAGAAAGAGAAGACGTTAAGCAACGTTATTTATTCTAGTTTCACTGACGAGTCTGTTGTAGACGATATGCGTGTCTGGTATCTATGATGAGTTAATGAGTAACTTAACTTCAACCTTTTAAATCATTAATGCCTTAGATCTTGTCAATAGCCAAATCGCACAATTTATTAACTTTCAGATCCATGAATAATATAAACTAGTATTTGGTTTATGAGAAAAATCAAAGTAAGTGTATTTAGTTTTGTTATTGTGCTGATCCTTTATCAACTTCTTATCTAACATAAGTTCATTTGTTCAGTTATCTGTATTGAGTGGTATGTTTCGGGTATGTCTCTAATGTTTGCATTTATACTGCCTGTATGTTTCAAATTAAGTTTCCGTATTCTTTTAATAAACCAAATGAATAACTGTATACATAGATATATTTCTTATACAGGATTTAAAACTATATCAAATAAACTTACATGAACAATGTTTTATGGTGTACATAGTAAACACAGAAAGTTTATTAATAGGTTTGAATTATTAGTATCATAAATACAAGGACTTAAATTAAAGTCAAAGTTGAAGAGCACCGGGGAAATTTCTGAAAACTGGAAACAGGTATCACAATATCTACATGTAACAATCAAACACTTACTGCCACTGATTTTAATTAATAAAATATCTGACCGACATTTGCTAAATGCAGAATTGCTGAAAGCTGTACAAACAAAGCAAAACAATGCACAAACACCAATCTAATTTCAAAATGACATTGTACACTACTTAATCCTAAACGTATGTTTTATCTTATATGTGATACCTTATATAAAAACTTCCTGGTGAAAAGGTTTCAACTGATAAATATTTGAATACCTCGTTATCGTTTTTACTGTAATATAAATATTCCAAACAATATTTTTGCAAATCATAAATGCTTAGGTCACTGCATTGAGCGTAAAAAGTAAATAAATACGTAACGTGGAGTCATCTCGATCAAAATTATTCATATACAAAATCAAATCTGACAAAATGGATGATGACATTATACGTGAAAGAATTAATGATAAAGAAATACATAGGCTACTAGCACCTATTGTATACCTAGTAGTTTTGATGGTTGTTGGTATACCTGGAAATCTGACAGTGCTAATGATATACCGACAGAAATATTCAAAATCTGTTTACAGGACTATTATATGGAACCTAGCGATGACAGATTTTCTTTTCTGCACCCTGACATTTCCATTTAATATTGGAAGACTTATCCGATACTTCACATTTTATGAACTATGGGTATGTAAAGCTTTCACAACATTAATTGTCTTCTTCATCATGTATTCTTCACATCTACTGGTGACATTAGCGTTTCATAGATTCCGGCAGGTGTGTATGCCGTTACGGAGACAAGTTACTACAGAAAACGTGAAATACTGGATTATTGGCAGTTTCTTTCTGGCTGTCTTTCTTGATATTCCTGAATGCGTGTTACAGCCTATAGATGAACAGACATTAAAAGATGAGAATGTCACTGTAACAGGGTATGTTTGTGCAGTGTCTTTTAAAAATAACATTTATGCCGAAGTTTACAATGGATTCCTGACATTTTTGTTTACGTTATACGCGACTATATTATTCGTTCTGTATATAGTTATTGGACGTAAAATGTACTTGCAACGTAGAATGAGACAGGAAACAATGCATACACCATCTCACGCAGATGAACTTTCGAGTAAAATTACAAAAATTGCTGTAACAGTAAGTGCTGTGTTCGCATTAAGTTATCTCCCTTTGTTTGTTTTGAAATTAGTAGCTGGTAAGTTCGATCAACAAAACTTGAGTGCAAGTGCATTTGCAGCGCTTAAAATATTCGAACGTTCGTACGCATTTAACCACGTCGCCAACCCCTTCATATATGCATTTTTTGACAATCGTTTCCGACAACAATTCAAAGTATTAATCATGACGATTTTCTGTCGAAGACGCACACAAAGTTATCAAGAGGAACAGAATGTGACAAAAATGAGAGATACCAGCAGTACAACGGTGTCATAATTGTATTTGTATCAAAATTGTATCATAAATAATGTTTCGTTAACAATAATGACAAAGCGACCCAAAAAGATGTTCTCAAGAAAGACTTACATGAATCACTTTACGGATTGCGTCAAAATAATATAGAAAGAACTAACCACTTCACTTTTGTGATTTTTACTAACAACAATAAACCGTCTATATTGTTATAGTTACCAAAAAAGAAAGACTTACAGACAAAAACAACCAGTGACCAAGTTTCGGATTTGGACTAGTGCACAAATACATAAAATTAGAGGGGTAATTAACAAGAACATACTAATCCCGCCTGATTTCAACTCATAAATGTTTGTATCTAATCTCAAGGTAATTTCATCCATAGTGCAATGTTCTAAGGCAGACTTGATGCCTAAATTAATGACAGACTTTCAATTTTGTCAACTTTTGTAATCTTCATGTGATACTTCTGATGGAGTAAATTTCTTAGTTGGTTCCTGATAATGTTCCAAAAATTTAAATAAGCTATGAATTCTATACTATATATGTGTAAAGTTTCAATACACTTAATTATAAGGTCTCATGATTGAGTTGTGATTGAGTTTATAAATGTTTTCATTAGACATTTTCCAAATTATTTTTTTTTAATTGTTTTACTATTTAACGCTTTACCATATTACCTTCTAACTGTTTTCTCTCTGTATAATTCAATTTTGAAGTAGTAGTAACATACATAGGCACTATACCAAACCGTATGCTTTCGGCGCCGTTTATGATATTCCTTTCTGAAAGCAATATAACGATATCGTGATCGTTGTAAAAGTACAATATGTTATTGATTACATAATCTGCATTGATAACCTGATTTAATTTAACTGTTCGATTTAAAAATAGCGTTGCACTTCTAATAATCTAGATAGAATGGGGAGTGTTACGTAACAACAAATATGTCGATCTTGACATGTTTGAATGTCTACCCTTAATGTGGAATGTCGTCAGTGGCTGTAGTACTTCGTTCAAGTTTAGTTTTTGACTCACGACAACGTTTAATGTACACAATACCTAATTGTCAATCAATATAAAGCAGGTCATATCTCTTTAGATTGTATCCATTTCCGGTAAACGTTTGTCATGTTATAAAGATGCCTCATTGATTTTTAATTTGAATTGCATAATACTGAATCACTATGTTTACATTTAATGTCGTACTATATACTTTTTTCCTTTGTAAAATGCTTGTATTTTTGTATCAATTAAAGTTATGTTGTATATGTGAAAAAATAAACTGTGGTATATTTTCCTTATTGTTTTGGAATATTATTGTAAAATAATATAATAAACAAATGATTTTAACTTAGCCTACTTATATAAAAATAAGGAGATGTGATATGATTGTCAATGAAACAACTATCCACGTTCAACTATTGGATAAAAGCAATTATAGGCAAATCAAATTTACGACCTCCAACAATGAGAAAAAAAACCAAACGTCGGCTATAAAAGTCTCCAAAGTGAAAAAGATGAATTTTTGAATTGAGAAAAACAAACGACCAGTTTATGAACAAAACAACTTACGAAAAACAAAAATTACAGGCAATGAATCAACGACGACCACAGAACTACAGGTTTTTGACTTAGGACAGGCACATAGGAAATTTGACGGGATTAAAAATGTTTGAAGGCGCCAACACTCCGCTTAACGTTGAACAGTGGTGTAGCAGTACAACATAAGAACAAATCATAAAAATTGAAAAGGCCTTTACTCATCATGAGATCGATACGAAGGAGAAAGATAGCTTACAAAATAACAAAACAAACAAAAAAACGGACGTGTCAGTATTCTTTAAAAACAAAACTACCTTTTAGATAAATAACCTATAATACATCTAACCGTTTTCCTATATCTGTGATAGATAACTTTCAGTCGTTAATTTTATATATGTAATGTTGTTTAATGATAAATGAAATATCTATGAAATAAAAAGGCACTCAGATATTTCAAATTGAAAAAGACAACAAAATGTTAATTTTATCAAAATGAGCAGAATCTGTTTTCAGTGAAAGGAACATGCAAATATAATTTGAATAGATTAAAAGGAGAAACTCTAATCCCATATATATTATTATGATCTCTAACAATCTATCTATGCTATTATCTATTTAACCAGATATTTAAATTGACGTATGTTTCGTTATCTAATGATAACAAATTTTCTAGTAAGGGAATTTTATAAAATTGTATAACTACATTTATGTTCTTGTTTGTCTACTCAAACGAACATAAATAAATAAAGGCAACAGAATTATACCATATAAAACTATATGTCAAGTTACGGCCTTCAAGACGGAGGGTTGTATCAATGTTGACGAAACGCGCGTCAGACGTTAATATGAAATTTCAATCTTGGTATCTATGATGAGTTTATTCACACCGAACAGCAAGCTGTGACCAGTTCCGAAATGACTAGTGTAAAACAATTTTAACAGGACAATCAACGGTCTAATCAATAAATAAAAAAAAAGAGAACCGATAACCACTTATGAACTTAGTAAACAACAACCGCTGAATAACAGGTTTGTCCCGTACAAATTAAGCGGGTTTAATATAAAAAGGCAACAGTAGTATACCGGTGTTCAAACTCATAAATTCATGGAAAAAAAACAAAATCGGGGTAACAAACTAAAACTGAGGGAAACACATAAATATAAGAGGAGAACAACGACACAACACTACAATGTAACTAACACACACAGAAACGGACCAAGCATCAGACAAAATCCCACAAGAATAACAAATATAACATCAAAACCAAATACATGAATTTGGATAGACAAGTACCGTGACACTTCTAATTGCAATGTTAATTTACACTCAAAAATAAGAAAAAAACAAACGACGCAACGTTAAATTGTAACACACACAGAAACGAACTATAATATAACAATGGCCATATTCCTGACTTGGTACAGGACATTTTTAAAGGATAAAATGGTGGGTTGAACCTGGTTTTGTGGCATGCCAAACTACGCAATTTAATGGCAATGTTAAAAATAACATAGAAATGACAACATAATATTACAGGACTACAATACAAATAACATGAATAAATAGAAACGTATTAGACAAAGAAACACATGATTTATGAATAACAAAAAGCATCAGGTTTAAAATTTAATACGCCAAAAACGCCCAGATATAAAAGATCGAAAGCGAAAAAAAGGTACAAAGTTGTACAGCACTCTAGATCAAAAGTTGAAAAAGGTTGTGTCAAATACGGCTAAGTTTTTATGCTTGGGATAAGAACATCTGTATTATTTAGAACAATTAATGCTATTGCAAACAGTAAATTTTATCAAATGAATATAACAGATATACATAATGAAATTGAAGTATTAACTCATTACATAAAACAAACACGAATACATAATGAATGACCAACACAGAATAGACACACCCGACTCAGTCCAGGCCTCAACGCAGTAAATTATGAAAATGACGTGTTAACAGGCACCAACCTTCATCCTAACCTGAATAGTAGAGTAAATGTAAAACATAGACCTAAATGCTATAAAAGTCAACTGAAATGGATTAGCTTAATCAATTAGACATATTTATTGAAACAGATAAACATACACTGACCACATATGTCTGTAGACTGTTATTTACAGCATCGCATTTCTTGGTGGCTCTTTCACCGTGTATATGAAACATTTTCTAACCTGTCTGCACACTGGTCGAATTAGATATTTATAGCTGTTGAAAATCAGTCTGCTTGCGTTAGCATTGTTTTTGTTGACCTCTTCGTGTTCTAAATGAATTCGCGTGCACAAATATTATTGTATATATCCTCGGGTCAAGCATTATTTATAATTAGAATATACTCATCGCACAAAATACCACATGCAATGATTTCACAACGACGGCATGGTAACTTTTAGTTTCTCAATCAATTCATTAATGCAACTAACCACTATCATTTAAACTGTTTCTATGACAGATAACTTTAAGTCGATATATTATATTAATATTAAGATGTTTGAAGATAAATGAAATATCTAATTAAACAAAAGAGATTGTTAGGTGTTTTTTATGACAGAAATAGACAACAAAATTATGTAAATTCTATTCAAATGAGCATAATCTATTGAAGCAAAAGGAATACTTAAATTCGCATGAAAATATTATTTGAAAAAATGAAGAACAGAAAAGGAGAAATTTCTAATCCCGTATTGATAATTATGCTCTCTTGCATCTACCTTTTCTATTATCTGTTCAATTAGTTGTTGATCTACATATTTTTCGTTATCTAATAACAAATGATATATTAGCAATGGCATTTTTTTTGTACATTAAAGCGAATGTTACAAGACGAAAACAGCTGATGATATACATAACATGTCGTTACATAAACCTTCATCTTTTCCAGATTATATGAGTTTTAATATTTTAATTTGGACCATAAGCTTTAACGTTTATACGTGAAACGACATGCAATAGTGTTGTTCAATGCCCAAAGAGTATATGTGGGTAAAACAATTGACCTCTTGTTTAACAGTTCATTTAGTTATTTCTTGAAGTTTTTTTCGATAATCAACATATGGTTTGTCGTAAGGAAAATCGATAATGACCAAATGCATTTACCATATTTTCAACTTTTGAGTAAAAGAGAGGCGACAAGAAACAAAATTCAAACTAACAAACACAAACAAAAGAATATAAATATATCAGAGAAAAACTAAAGACTGAGCAACACGTACGGACCCTACTAAAACAGGGGTGATCTCAGGTCCGGAAGGGTAAGCAGATCCTGCTCCACATGTTTAAACCGTTGTGCTGCTCTACAACGTAAAATCTCGTAAATGTAACTGTATTTTATGAATAATGTAATATCCATTACAATATGACTTTAAAGTCAAAAGTTCTGAATTTATAAAAATAAATTGAAAGTTCACACGTCGTGTCATTTTCCTAGGAGTTCGCTATTTTAGTTTTTTCACCTTTTTTTTACAGTAAAAGTAACATTTCAACCTTCATCGTGTTTTACATATTCAGACACCATTTGCGTATTGTTACACCGTATGATAGATATAAGAATTATATAAGAGCATATACTACAGTGAATTCGTATTATCGGGCATATATTACAGTGAATTCGTTATATCTGGAAATATGACCCTGGGTAATATAAACTCCTTGAAATAATAGTATTTATTTTTACAAAATCCCTATTATTTTAGATATTCAACGAAATGCCTGATTTTACAATTTCACTGTAAATGAAGTTTGAATGTCCCTATGGCATCTTTCGCTCCTCTTTTTCGAATATTAGATGAAAAGGTGGAATTTTATTATACGTACATCTCCATCTGTATGATTTTTGATGATCTGTTATGTAGTTTGAGAATGTCCACATTTCATAGAAACAAATATCGGTCTTACATTATCAATAACTTGTATACAATTTAAAGCCTATAAATAGTGCTGTTTATTTTTGCTGACAATGATATATCTCGTTAATTTAAAACCGTTTGTTGTTAGCTTCCTTCTATGACCAGCGTTGACAGTCGTCTGCTCATCGGTGTTTTCAAACGGATTAATTGCGTTTTAAAGAGGGTTATATCATATATCTTATCTACGATAACAAACGTTAACATATATACATCTATTCTATTAAACTAACGATGTCTTTTATGTCCGTTGTTCCGTGTACAAGTTCCAGACAATTTGTAATTAGTAATTATAATATGACAAATTCCGGCTTCTTTGTAATGCTATATGATATTGTTCGTTCAATTTACGTCGTCAACTCTGGACTTTTGTTCCTATACTATTTTACAGATGATTATCGCCTAAAAACAGATCGATCTATCTTATGTTTCTTTAATCATCAAAATACAACAAAAGAGACCTCACTTTGCTTTTGTCAGTAAAACTTGTAGACATCTGTCAATGCTTTGTTCTGCGGACAAGTAATTGTATTGTCATTGATTTCAAGAAGGAAATTGCCACAAGAGAGATTCTATTTCATAGGCTTTATACCAATATATAATGAATTATTTTTATTAAAATTCCACGTATTGATTAATAATAATTTTAAAAAAACGCATCTATAATACTAAAATTACGAGGTCCAATTTGTCAGCCGTCATCACGTAAAAACGACGAATCAAACTAATATAGTACAAACGTGTAGATTAAAAATTACACCACTCCAGGCCCTTTTGTTTTCCACGTAATTAATATTGTCAATAATTAAGAAGTTCCGAGTCGAGTCCGATACCGATACCAATAGTATATTCACCTGTTACCTATTACCTTATCTGTACGTTCCGCATCTGACAGGCGCACCAACAAACGGTGTATTCAGGATTAATAAGCTATATAAACGGGTCATAATCACAGGGTTGACACTACTAAATTGTCAAATTGTTACCTATTGTAGAATTTTAATCAGTAAGACTTTCTAAGATAACAATACGAATACTAAAAATCTGGACTAAAAATAAGGCGTATAGGTACAGTTTTCAATTTGTAAGCGGGCATGACGTAAAACAGCGAATCAAAGAATTCAACTTTATTTATAACTAATATAGGACAATGCTGTTGATTAAAAAATACTCCATTCCAGGACCTTTTGTTTTCCAAATAATTAATATTACCAATAATTGATAAGTTTCAGTTCGACGGGTTCAAACAGAAAGATTTGAAAGCAGAGAAAACTGTGTATCTTATAATCGGCATGACTTTATCAGATGACAATACTAATACTAAAATAAGGCTTGCGCCTAGTTATATACTCTAATTCAGTCACGGACCCACGATATCACGGGTGTGTTCTAGTATAATTAAACATAAGCAGTATTTAATAAAATCAACACCCAGCCAAACAAATTGTCTTATGAGACACTGTAAAAATATATTACAAAGATGTAAACATGATACTTATATACTTATAAACATTTATAACTCGCACTAAACTGTTTTATCAATATTTTTTTCTAAAAGTACTGGCGAAAGGTATATAAAAAATAATGCAACTTATCTAACATGTCCTCGGGTATTTGCAGATTTTATATTTATGAATTGATCCTCTTCTTTACTTTTATTCCAGTTCGAGTGGAGAATATTTCGAATGTGTTTTACTGCCGACCGACTATGTACCGCATCAATTTAATGGTGAAAAACCACAATAGGAGTAAATAATATGATAAAGGTATTGAGATACAGTAACCCTGTGCTGTTGAACATTTCTATCCTATTTCGATATGTGCTACTTAACTGTCGTATGCTTTACACATACAACTGTCTGCTTTACATTACCATGACATCACTACACAACTCCTACAGTTTCCCAAATAAGAAAACATCTACCATTCACCTGTCGTTCCAGGGACGACTTTAAGCAACAACAAAACAAGTTTTTTTGTTTCTATAACACTCAGGAGCAAGGAGTTGTTTTCTGAAATTGAATGTACGATATTAATTTTACCCCAAAATTTCAATGTATACAAATTAACATGAAGCATTCGTCTTAAAAGTTGTTTTATTCAAAATTCTTATAACATTTAATTATACTTAGAATTAACGACAAACCTTCACCTTACGTTCTTTAGTTAACTCATACATGCTTTTTACTGGTGTAAACAAATTTCATCTACATGTAACTAAACATGGTGTTACTTACATGTACAGAGGGTTACCAATTTTATGTGAAAACAGCTTCCATTTCGTGAAACGAATTACATACAGGTGTTATGTATGCGACAATTGATGTGAACAGGGCTTAATGTTACAGGTTCGTTAATGGATGATCTCACGGAATTTCAAAAAGGTTTGCACGAGCATGATGAATTGCACATTAACATCTTAAAAAATATACATACGTTTATGCTATCGGTGAAATAGCAAATAAATTATCAGACAATGTTTAGATAAAATACACGTAAACGTGTTTTTTTAACATCGAGGAAAAAGCGCCGAAAAGGCAAAAATAATCATGAGGATGTGTCTTTACTTCTTACTTTTCGATGGTTTTAGATATAAAAGAGACAGTTGCATGATATATTTATACATTTAACATGACGTCCTTCAAACGCTTTGAGTTTGAGTACACACCCGTGGTAAAATATGAATATATTGTTTTGGCTGTTCCGATCGTCCTCCCACGTCATATGCTTTTTTTTAATGAGCTATCCGACGTCATAGAATGATGACGTCAGAATATAAGCAATTTTTTGACAAATGCACGCTCTTGAACCCGAAAATAATTACAACAAGGAAACGTAAACAACGATGCTAAAATGTGTTATATCAGTCATTGTTTGTAAATAAATAAGACATTTAAGTACGATTATCATTTAGATTTATCTAAATCTATCTAAATATGTTATTTTAAATAGTTTTAGCGTGTAACTTATTCAGTTTTCTCCGTTCTTTTACGTCAATTTAATAGTGCGTTTATTTATGGGAACGGCAAATAATGCCTTCGAGAGCGCTTCGATCCAACACTGTTGCCGTATTTGTCCTATTAGAATCGAAATAATTCATGGGGGCTTGAATATATCGTGATTTTACCACGGGTTGTCCCTTTATGCCGATATTTTACCCCTCGCTATCGCTCAGGGTAAAACAAATTCCGTTTCCTCCTATAATTAACGGAAAATTTAGTTGCATAGTCAGAAAATAGCAGTTGTTATCTTATAGTTCGTTTGTGTGTGTGTTGCATTGTGGTTTTAGTTTTTTGCTGCACTTCAGTGTTTCTGTTGTTTTCGTTGTTTTCCTCTTATAGTTGATGTGTTTACCTCAGTTTTAGTTTGTAACCGGATTTGTTTTCTCTCAATCGATTGATGACTTTCTAACAGCGGTATACTACTGTTGCCTTTATTTATATAAATTTTTTAGTAAATTTGCAGGACACAATATGTTTTTTTCTCGATATTTTCATACATCCTTTACATTTGTGGTACGTCTTTTTACAGAATATTATATTTGCTACCTATTCGAAAGTATACATGTTGCTAGTCAAGAAGTCGGATTAACATAAGCACGTATTTATCGTTTCTGAATCTTATTGTTTTATTAACAAATATCAACCACAGTTCAAACTCAAATAAATCAGGTTCTCTCACATTAAAGTATCCATTCGTACACATCCAATGAACTTAATGTAAAAACGTCATTAACAGTCACATCTGTCGCTGATGTGGCGTAAAGCAAACATTAAGCAATCAATCAATCAACCAATCATAAAAAAATTCAAACAGATGGCCTGGTGGAATTCTAAAATATAAGTTAACAATAAAATTTATGAGACTTTGTGGGTTTTTTAATTGATGTCATTGGAAAAGGAGACAGAACATTTTTAAAGGTCGTCCGTTCACTGATGACAGGAATTATAGAAGTTATATTTTTGGAAGATACTGCAGAAAAGTTTTGTCATTTTCTGCCATTGCACGGGGGTATTTGTGGCTAACAACGTGCAATTGTGTTATATAATCTAGTTGTGGCGGCATTTCACCATATACCTCAATTTTGAAAAATGGTAAATTTTGGAGGAGAATTTTCATTTGCAGCAGATGAGTTTATGTTTGGAATGTAGTATTTAAGCCTATGGATATTCAAGAATAGGAGAAGTTTCGTATAAAGTTTCTGTTTCTCAAGATCATGTTTAATCATTTATGAAAATAAATAAGTAAAAGACTCCGAAATTCAAAGCATTATAAAGTGGGATATTATTACGGAAAGCGTAGATAATGTGTAGTGCAGTTAAGCCAGATAGATGGCAAAAATTACTTTTATATTCAACGTTAAAATTATAAGCCTGGCATCTTTGAGGAATATTTTAATAGACATCATAAGCCACATGCTCTTTTTTGCAGACACACCATTCTTGTTAAACTTTTTTAAATATAAAAAAGATAACATTTCTGGACTTATTTTGACTGCAGTTTCAAGATACAAAAATGTTGCGAAAAAACAATTTGCAAGTTTATTTCCTATAATTACCCAATAATAGTTTATAATACATACATATGTATAATTTAAAAACATTGCCTTTGTTTGACTTCAGCAAGTAGCTTTAACTTGATGCAGGAGAAATATCTTAGTATTTCTATTATTAATTCAAAAAATGGAAATGTCAGACTACTGTCATATATTTGAAAAAAATACACAAAACACAAACGAGTAAATGTATACAATAACCCTGAAAGCAATCATGAGCCTGTAATTCAGTGGTTGTCGTTTTATTTATGTGTTCGTATTTGCTTTTCGTTCATTTTTTGTACATAAATAGGACCGTTAGTTGTCTCGTTTGTATTGTTTTACAATGTCATTTAGGGGCCTTTTATAGCTGACTATACGGTATGGGTTGTGCTCATTATTGAAGCCGCACGGTGAGCTATAGTTGTTAGTTTCTGTGTCATGTTGGTCTCTAGTGGAGTATTGTCTGATTGGCAATCAAACCACATCTTCATTTGTATATAAACCTAAGGTTTATAATTTGATACATGTATCAATTTATATCTAAATATTCAATATTGTCTCTTCTGGTACATATTCCTTAAAATTGAGCATGTCTGGGGTTCAGGAAAGCGTGCTATGTCCGTCGCATTTTTGAATAGTACTGGTGAAAATAAACATGCAACACAATTCAAACTTCGGTTCTCTGAAAGATTAGGAAACAGTTCCTGTCCCACTTGTATAATAAGTCGGTTTAATTTTGGACTAAAATTCATGTTATGTTTACATGATCGAATCTGTAGAATAGTTTATCTTTAATTTGGCAAATAAGAAGGGAATATGACATAAATCTATCTTATCAGAAACCTTGAACGCTTTATATAATTATTTCCTTACTTATATGTGTTATTTCAATAATCAAACTGGTCTACTTTAAAGACAAAAATCACGATCACTTTCTTTTTATCTTTAAAATCGTAAGTTTATTAACTTTCTTTAAGCCTTGTGTCTTCAATCAAAAGACATAAATTATTAAAGGTATATATATAAACCTGGAGACTAAAGAATGGTGATAGTAGATTAACTTCCGTGAGCTATCAAAAACCATCTATGTTCACGACTTTCTAGATCCTAGTGCTGTATACAAGTTTAAATTTGAATGATCAGAGAAAATCAAATTATTAACACTTAATTTGTTAGCAACATATGAGTTTAAATATCTTGTCAGTATCCTCTACAAAACATGCTTCTGAATTCTCTCGACAATTATCCTGTTAAAATTCCTACAAATGTCCCAATGCAGTACCCAATGTCTCACGATTCAATAACTACACCTTAGTTATTTCGATGGTTAGTTCATACTGATCATACTGAGGAATGGGATAATGACATTATCCCCCGCAGAAAGTTCTGATAATTCAGTATCTGCCTCTCTCTTGTGTGAAACATGTTCATTTATAGTTTGTTAGCATAGAAATTAGGAGATGTGGTACAATTGACAATGAGACAATTACCCATCAGACTTCAATTGAAGTGGATGTAAGCAATGATGTATCAATTATAAATTATCTGCTGTACCTTGTAATTGTTTACACTGTTATATATATTGAAAGCTTCATTGGATAAAATATTTTGTTTTCTTGATGCGTTATGCTGTCAAATTTTCAAAATCTTGAGACTACAGAAACATATTTGTTTCGTCCTATCGAGAATTTTACAGGTTTTATCATAAAACATTTTTTATGTATTTTATGCCAAAATGTTTCTAAGACACTAAGTAAGCCCTTAAAATAGTCGTGTTTTGCTGTGGACAGAAACATTAAAAATCTTCATGCACTTTTGACATTATTGCTCCTATAAAACGGCAAATCTAACAATGAGACCATCCATTTTCTTCTTAAGAAAGTGATATTCCAGCTAGTAAATTAAAAACAAAAATCATTATTTTGAGATTAATTGAAATAGTGTGTAGATCTCCATTTCAGAGCTCATGAATTACTTTAATTAGGCCGCATACAATTTATGTCTTACATGTATTCGTGGAAATTGCCGCTTTTAATTTTCCAATTCATCGACGATATTGACATGTAGTGGAATAAGACTGAATCAGAACTCAGTGTGTTCATTTTACGTGCCAACGCATAGGCAGAGCCAGGGGGCCTCCCCCCCCCCCCCCCCCCTTTTCGAGTGAAAAATATGGTTGATTATATAGGGAATCACTGCAGCATGACTGGAGCGGCGCGCCCCCCCCCCCCCCCTTTATGAAAAGTGCTGGACCCGCCAATGCAACGATGCTCAATAAAACTCATTATGAAATCTCGGTCTCTAAGATAACATTTCTTGACACTGCTACGCAAGTGAAGAATTGAATCATATTTGCATATCTGTATTGAGGTTGGGTATTTACAACAAAGGCCGCATAGATACATGTATGCTACTATCAAATATAGAAATATGCGATATGAACTGGTTCATTTCTACAATTTCACAGGTGACGAAAGTTGAGATATTAAGATATTATGGTTTGTTCAAAATAGACAACACCAAATAAAGCATTCAATTTTATTGACTAAGTTGTTAAAAGCTGTAAGATACAAATATATGGCATTGGAATGTGAAAATAACTGAAAAGTTTTAAATTGAATACAATCATTAATCACCATTATAAACTGTAACGGTAAGATACTAAACCAAACAAGTGTGGAATGCGTCCAAATGGCACAAATATCCAGATATATCACAAATGTGGTAAATGTGGTGAATGTAATTAACTACAGGCAATCATGAAACCTTCAACGATGAGAAAAATCCATACCAAACCGTATAGTCGGCTATAAACGGTCCCGACACGAAAAATATGAAACAATTCAATTTATAAAAATTTCGGTCTAAATCATGACAAAACAATATGCGAAAAACAAATATGAAAGAAAACAAACAAAAGAAAACTACTGAACTACAGTGCTCCTGACATGGGACAGGCACATATAAAATGTGGCTCAATACCCTCCACTAACCTGGGATAGTTGTGTAAAAGAACAACATAATAACTAACTATAAAAATCAGTTCGAAAAGGTTTAACTTATCAAATCGATACAAAAAAGAAAGACATAGAATTAAATAACAAATAGGACCAGGTAGGGTATTTATACTTATCTTACCTTTACTAACCATGTATGAAATAAGCCACGCCTTCCTACTACCTAATATGGAATATAAAGGGACGATTCCATTGATCCTACAAAAACAATAGCCAACGATAACAACTTGTTAGGTTTAAATGTGTTAAATGAATTTATTTCAATCTTAATCATCAATTTCTTCGTCTGTTGAAACCTTTAAGATTTTTTCTCAGTTCCGTGTTGTTTTTATAAAGGGATGTAACACCATTACTAACGGTGTATGAAATAAGTCCCGCCTCCCTACTAACCTAATATCAAATATACACGGTCTTCACGCGGACACTTTTAACCAATCACATTCCTAGAAATGTATAGGAGGTAAGATAATATTAGTTACATAGTGTGCTAGTGACGTAATACTATATATATGGGGTCAGTAAATTTCATATGGGGATTCGAGCTTCGCTCTCACCCCATATGGAATTTTATGACCCCATATATACCGTATTAGGTCACTAGCACACTATGTAACTATTAATCCACACAACAACAATATATCATTCTGAAAGTACAGACCTGAGAGAACTCGCAGGTACTGACAACTAGTTCAAAGCCAATAACAACCTATAAATAAAGGCACGCGTTTAAAAACTAAAATATCAACCATTACATATCCAGCATTCAATGGATTTATTAAAAAGACATCATTAGCAGTCAGAGACAAACATGGCCTTGTGCAATGCCAGGATACAGGTATCGCATATTGTAGAGCCATAAATATGCATTTGTATACGACGAAGCCTGAAATCGACAAAGTACACATTGCGTTAAAAGCACAATGAAATATATTGACTCTCACCTTCGTATTTTATAAACATTTTTGAATTTAAACATGTTGTCTACTATATCAAGATAAAATTAATGAATCAAAAAGTGAGTTACAGAAAAGTTTTAGTCGACAAAACTGCATTTTTTAAATAAACTTCATCACTGATTGATCATGACTTGTTAAATAAAGTTTTGATGTATTCTGTATGATAATCGGTTCTACTGTTTGACTTCCTTAATACAGGTGTCAAACATTGTGTTATCTATAGTAAATATCTAAGGATATATATACCGCTGATCCAATAAATCATTAAATGCGGAACACTTCAAGTTATATATAAAATGTGTTTGTTATTTATTGCCTCTTATGGTAATATCATAACTGCACTTACGCTACCATGGAGACACATGAAATGTGCAGTATTTTATTTATGTCCATTACAAGAATAATTTATTTCAATTTCGTCGTTAAGAGAGTTCCTGGTAAAACTATACGTAGAATTCCTAAAATTTAGACGAATGCAATATTAATTGTAACACCGACTAACCACAAGATATTTACAAATTTCAAATATAGGTAGAGATGGACTGTGCAGAGTTTGAAGGTATTTATCATCTGTTCTGTCGCGCAGTAGGCTGCTTACATAGATATGGGAAGATGTGGTATGAGTGCAAATAGGACAACTATCCACCCAAGTCACAATTTATAATAGTAAACCATTATAGGTCAAGGTACGGTCTTCAACACGGAGTCTTGGCTCACATCGAACAGCAAGCTTTAAAGGGCCCAAAAAAAATACTAGAAGTGTAAAACCATCCAAATGGGAAAACCAACGGTCTAATCTATATAAAAAAAACAACGAGAAACACTTGTGAACCACATCAACAAACGACAACTACTGAACATCAGATTCCTGACTTAGGACAGGTGCAAACAATTGCAGCAGGTTTAAATGATTTAATGGTACCAAACCTTCACCCTTATCTAAAACAAAAGTGAAACATCACAACAAGGAAAGTTATAAACAAAGCAGTTGCATAACCATTTGCAGTTCTGTTCCGTAGCATTTATTTTGTTGGGCGAGGTATCCATTTTCATTCATTTTTTTTTTAAATATTACTTGATATTTTACGAGAGAACCTTATTTTTGTACTAAAAAATGAAATTAAAAACAGTTACTCGGCAAAATAAAGTATGCATAAAGATGAACTATGGTCAAAGACCATAGTTATTGTGAATAAACAGCTAGTCTTAGGTAAAGCGCCCTAATATTATTCAGGTATTTTTTCGATGTGCCGTCACATAGTAAGCATACCATCTAGAGCGAGTAAATTTTTCTCACAATGAAAATCAAATTGGTCTATGATATTGTATATAAGTATAGACATAAGTAATATCTGCAGTTGTCACGCGATTTTGAAATTATTGAAAAAATAATTATTGGTATCAGGTAAAACGCCATCCCCGTATAAAAGTACAAGCAAAACAACGAAGAAAGAAAGTCGAGTTGAAATGGCATTCATTGTGGTTTTCTTGTTTGTATCTGTTCTGGCGACATTTGGTGTTCAGGGTTCCTGTCCTCCAAATATTGGTAAGTTCGGTAAATTCTCAGAGTTGTTACGTGAAAGTGATATTACAATATAATAGTAAAAAAATCTTATTAATTTTATCTTTTGCAGGGAATGACGTCTTTGAAGACTTAATGAATGTGATGTTAAAAGTCAAGTGTCAGAAATCAGGTTAGTTTTACCTTCCTTTATTCCTATATACTGATCATAATAACAAATATTAGGTGCAATCAAAATCAGCACATAAACAAATCCTGTCGAGGTCGAACGTTCGAATAAAATCTGACAATGAAACCATTGTAATAGTACGTCTTACTCATGCTACTGTTAAGATATGATTTTTGTTCTTGTCCCCTTCTAGCTATTTGACTGATTTAAAAGTTGTTTTACTACGACGAAAGCTCCTCAGTTAGCACTGCTCCCTCTCATGTTCACGTTTGTATTGTCATTACATCTCCTTCGTGTCAATGATTGATTGAATGATTAGCGCTTGTTTGACGGAATATCAGCGTCTTTTTGGCTAAATATTTTAATACTATGGCAAGAAGAAAGAGATTTGGATTGTAAGTACTCTTAAAGATACAATTATATATCACGTTATAAATCGTACTAAATTTAGAAATGGCATATATAGACATAGCAGAATTTATCAACGATTGCCAACTTCACTGAATAAATGATAAGAAAAAAATATCAAGAGATGTAACCATAACTTGACTAGAGGTCAACAAATTATGAACATGTGGCGAGGTTAAATTATTTATTTAAAATCTCAACTCTCTTCTTCTTTAATTTCAATCTATAGGCGAGTTACATTTTTCAAAAAGACGCCTAGTTAACGATTTGAAACAACCTACTGGACATACGGCTTTATAATATATTATTCGAAAGCTTATTACCTGTACTTTCTGTTTTGTCCGGTCGATAATAAAAGTTTTCTGAAGTTTGAATATTTGTACGTGAAAAAAAGTAAAATCACAAAAATACTGGACTCCGAGGAAAATTCAAAACGGAAAGTCCCTAATCAAATGGTAAAATCAAAGGATTAAACACATCAAACGAATGGACAACAACTGTCATATTCCTGACATGGTACGGGCATTTTCAAATGTAGAAATGGTGAACTGAACCCGGTTTTAAAGCGCTAAATCTCTCAATTTTAAAACAGTAGCGTCAAATTCCGTTTTTTTTACAACGATGCGTGAACATAACAGACATAATCGTTAAAAAAAAGTCAAAATATGGTTACAATCTCAAGACAAATAAACATATACAAAGAACACAAATCTATCTATCAAATTAAAAAACACATGCCTTGTTTCGAGTGTTGGGCGTCAACAATAGAATAGATGTGTCGTTTATAGGCTGAGGGAACTTTTTCATCTTTGTAAATGGCAAACCAATATGATATAGGTCAAGATGCAGCCTTCTATTGAAGCCCCTGTAGTTCCCCTAAAAACACCATATGCAGGTTGGGTTCATTTTTCTTTTTTTTTGGGGCTAAATTTATATGGCCAATATCGGCAGATAACGATCAACCATATTTAAAAAAAAAAAAGATAATGGAAGAACTTTAAGCAACAAATAAGGTATATTTGGTAAAAATTAGTTTTCCGATGTGAAGAGACATGTAACGAAGTTCATTCTGGTTCAATTTTCGAATGAAAACTATTGGTACCATGCGCTTTTCAATATCAAATTCGGCGAATTCTTCTTATATACTTTATTAGTTGGTTTTATAAAATATGGCTGAAAATTAATAATTCAGGTTCATTTAGATTGAAGTCCTTTCCTGGGCAACTTTAATCACCATACTGGTTTATGTAGTGTTCGCACATTTCGGTATAGTGTTTTAAGAAGTTTTGTTTATTTGTCCCACTTTCTCGCCTCGGTCATTCTGTAATCTGTTTTTCTTCGACTATGGTTTGATACTGCATCCTAGTTATTTCAATTATTCTTTAAAAACCAAATAAAAGAAACCCATAAGGTTCAAAGCTTCAAGAGATAAACAAAAAGACAACAGAACTTAAAACTCAGATATTGATGCAACATATAAAAAAGTTAAACATCAGAAAATTCAAAACGATAAGTCTCTTATCAAATGACATAACCAAAGCTGAAACACATCAAACAACAGTTCAAATTAAAATAAATCATGCTCTCTCATATGAAAGTGTCAATTAGTACACATCAAACGGACTTAATGTAAAAACATCATTAACAGTCGCATTTTTTTCCTGATGTGGCGTAAAGCATACATTAAGCAATCAATCAATTATAAAAAAATCATACGCATGGCCTGGTAGAATTCCAAATATACGTAAACAATAAAATTTATGAGGCTTCGGGTTTTTCAAGTAATATCATTTGAGAATGAGACAGAATATGTTTAAAGCTCGTCCGTTAACTGATGACAGGAAAGTAATATCGGAAGATACTGCAGAGCAGTTTTGTCATTTTCACATTGCAGGGGGGTATTTGTGAATAACCACGTGCATAATTGCTGATTTATCTAGCTACGGCGGTATTTCCTTATTATACACAATTTTCGAAAAGGTTAAATTTTAAAGGCGAACTTTGATTGGCAGCAGTTGAATTATGTTTCGAATGCAGTATTTTCAAAGCATGTGGATTTTCGAGGAGTTGGGAGGTTTCTTATATTAACTATTATATCAATCAGCTGCTGTTAGTATCTAGTGTAGTGACAAAAAGTATGTCAACTTATTCATATCACCATTTTGAATTTATATTCTTTGAAAATACATTGTTTTTGTAACTTTGATTGGTTAAAGGCATAGTGTTAGTAAAAGCAATAAAAACTACATAACGGATCTAAATTATAATGGCATCTTTTTTTGTGATCATAACCCTGAAAGCAACACCAATAAACATGAGGTTTATAATTTGAAACATGCAACAATTTATATCTAAATATTCAATGTCGTCTTTTCTGGTACCCTTTCCACAAAATTAAGGAATGTCTGGAGATCTGGAAGGCCTGTCATGTCCTTCACAGTTTTCAATAGTACTACCAAATATAAACATGCATCACAATTCAAACTGAGTTCTCTGAAAGATTAGGAATCAGTTCCTGTCCCACTTGTTGTATAAGTCGGTTTAATTTTGGACTAAAATCCATGTTTTGTTTACTTTATCGAATATGCAGAATAGCTTATCTTTTATTTGACAAATAAGAAGGGAATATAACATAAATTCATCTTATTAGAAACCTTGGACGCTTTATATAATTATTTCTGTCACTTTATTTCCTTACTTATATGTGTTATTTCAATAATCAAACTGGTCTACTTGAGAGACAAAAATCACGATCTCTTTCTTTTTATCTTTAAAATCGTAAGTTTATTTACTTTCTTTAAGCCTTGTGTCTCAATCAAAAGACATAAATTATTTTATATTTATAAACCTGGAGACAAAAGAATGGTAATAGTAAATTAACTTCCGTGAGCTATCAATACCAGGTATGTTCTCGATTTTCCAGACCCTTTTGCTGTATTCAAGTTTAAATTTGAATGATTAAAGAAAATCAAATTAACACTTAGTTTGTCAGCGACTTATGAGTTTCCATATTTTGTTAGTATCCTCTACAAAACATGCTCCTGAATTCTCTCGACAATTATCCTGTTAAAATTCCTACAACTGTTCCAATGCAGTACCCAAAGTTTCCAGATTCAATTATTACACCTTAGATATTTCGATGATCAGTTCACACTAATCATACAGAGGAATGGGATAATGACATTATCCCCTGGCACAGCAAGTTCTGATAATTCAGTATCTGCTTCTCTATTGTGTGAAACATGTTCATTTATAGTTAAATGACAATGAGACAAATACCCATCAAACTTCAGTTGAAGTGGATGTAAGCAATGATGTATCAATTATAAATTATCTACTGTACCCTGTAATTGTTTAAACTGTTATCTATATTGAAAGCTTCGTTGGATAAAATATTGTGTTTACTTGGTGCGTTATACTGTTCAATTTTCAACATCTGGAGACTACAAGAACACCTTTTGTTTCGGTTTGCAAGTGTCCGCCTATCGAGAACATTTCAGGTTTTATCACAAAATAGTTTATGTATTATATGCCAAAATGTTTCAAAGTCACTAAGTAAGCCCTTAGAATATTCGTTTATTGCTTTGGACAGAGACATTTAATTCAAACATCTTCACTTCAGACCATGCAAGGGCTGTATAGCTAGTCAATGTCGTTAAAAACTTCCATCTTTAGAGACTAACCATTTTCTTTTTAAAAAAAAGTGATATTCCTGCTAAATTAAAAAAAAGTCATTACTTTGCGATTAATTGAAATATTTCGTAGATCTTAAGTTCAGAGCTCCGGACTAACTTTAATTAGGCCGCATACAATTCATGTCTTATTCGTTGAAATCGCTAATTCATCGACAATATTGACATGGAGAGGGATAATACTGACTCAGAACTCAATGTGTTCATTTTACATGCAAACGATGCCAACTATGCCTATCCCTCAATAAAATTCACTTATAAAATATCGGTCTCTAAGATAACATTTATTGACACTGCTACGCAAGTGAAGAATGAATTCCTATTCAAAGATCTATTTTGAGGTGGGGTATTTACAACGAAGGCCGCATAGATATACTACTAACAAATATAGTAATATGAGAAATGAACAGGTTCATTTCTGAAATTTAACAGGTGACGAAAGTTATAAATATTAAAACAAAATAAGACTGCGTAGAAATACAGTATATATGTATAATATAAAATTGAGAATGGAAATGGGGAATGTGTCAAAGAGACAACAACCCGACCATAGAAAAAACAACAGCAGAAGGTCACTAACAGGTCTTCAATGTAGCGAGACATTCCCGGACCCGGAGGCGTCCTTCAGCTGGCCCCTAAACAAATATATACTAGTTCAGTGATAATGAACGCCATACTAATTTCCGAATTGTACACAAGAAACTAAAATTAAAAAAATACAAGACTAACAAAGGCCAGAGGCTCCTGACTTGGGACAGGCGCAAAAATGCGTCGGGGTTAAACATGTTTATGAGATCTCAACCCTCCCTCTATACCTCTAGCCAATGTAGAAAAGTAAATGCATAACAATACGCACATTTAAAATTCAATTCAAGAGAAGTCCGAGTCTGATGTCAGAAGATGTAACCAAAGAAAATAAACAAAATGACAATAATACATAAATAACAACAGACTACTATAGCAGTTAACTGACATGCCAGCTCCAGACTTCAATTAAACTGATTTAAAGATTATGATTTCATCATATGAATATCAGGCACAATCCTTCCCGTTAGGGGTTTAGTATCATACCATCATAACATATATGAGAAGAACATAACCCGTGTCATGCCAACAACTGGTTTTTGAATAAATGTGTTTAGTTCCGATGCAAAGACCCTATAAGTGAATCAATATTAACGCCAAAATAAGCAATCTTTAGTGACCTGACAACAGTATCGTAACTATATCCCTTCTTGATAAGTCTATTTAAAGGTTTTCTTAGTTTCTGAGGTGAATACTGTTTTGTTCAAAATAGACATCAGCTAACTAAAGCATTCAATTTTATTGACCAAGTTGTTAAAAGCTGTATTAGATACAAATCAATGACACTGGAATGTGACAATA
The DNA here is from genome assembly GCF_963676685.1 of Mytilus edulis. Taxonomy (NCBI): domain Eukaryota; kingdom Metazoa; phylum Mollusca; class Bivalvia; order Mytilida; family Mytilidae; genus Mytilus; species Mytilus edulis. Next base: position 22,314,194 of record NC_092351.1, on the reverse strand, counting down.
ACTGAAAATTTATAATTAAATAAAGTCATCTTATAAACTGTAACGGTAAGATACTAAACCAAACAAGTGTGGAATGCGTCCAAATGACACAAATATCCAGATATATCACAAATGTGGTGAATGTGGTGAATGTAATCAACTACAGGCAATCATGCAACCTTCAACGATGAGAAAATAGTCGGCTATAAACGGTCCCGACACAAAACAATATGAAACAATTCAATTTATAAAAATTTCCGTCTAAATTATGACAAAATAATATGCGAAAAACAAATATGAATGAAACCAAACAAACAAAACTACTGACCTATAGTGCTCATGTCAAGGGCCAGGCACATATAACATGTGGCGGGATTGAACTAGGTTATTGTCTCCAAAACCTCACCTAACCTGGGATAGTTGTGTAATAGTACAACATAATAACCAACTATAAAAACCAGTTATCAAATCGATACAAAGAAGAAAGACATCTAATTAAAAAATAAATCGGACCAGGCAGAGTATTTGTAAATCCACACAAAAACAAAATATCATTGTGACCTGAGAGTATCCGTAGGTACTGACAACTAGTTCAAAGCCAATAACAACCTATAAATAAAGGCACGTGTTAAAAACTAAAACATCAACCATTACATATCCAGCATTCAATGGATTTATTGAAAAGAAATCATTAGCCGTTAGAGACAAACATGGCCTTGCGCATTGCCAGGATACAGGTATCGATAGATTGTAGAGCCATAAATACGCATATGTATACGACGAAGCCTCACATCGACGAAGTACACATTGCGTTAAAAGCACAATGGAATATATTGACTGTGACCTTCGTATTTTATAAACACTTTTGAATTTAAACATGTTGTCTATTATATCCAGATAAAATTAATGAATCAAAAAGTGAGTTACAGAGAAGGTTTAATCGAAAAAAAACTGCATTTTTTAAATAAACTTCGTCACTGATTGATCATGACTTGTTAAATAAAGTTTTGATGTATTCTGTATTATAATCGGTCCTACTGTTTGACTTCCTTAATACAGGTGTCAAACATTGTGTTATCTATAGTAAATAGCTAAGGATATACTTCTGATCCAATAAATGCGGAACACTTCAAGTTATATATAAAATGTGTTTGTTATTTATTGCCTCTTATGGTAATATCAATAACTACATTTACGTTAACATGGAGACACATGAAATGTGAAGTGTAATATTTATGTCCATTACAAGAATAATTTATTTCAATTTCGTCGTTCAGAGAGTTCCTGGTAAAGCTAAACGTAGAATGCTTTATAACATAAAGACATTGCAATATTGTAACATCGACTTACCACACAACATATTTACAAATTTCAAATACAAGTAGAGTAAGACTGCAGAGTTTTTGGAGGTTTTTATTGTGTGTTTTGTCGCAGCGAAGGCTGCTTGTATTTAATGTTATGAAAAAAATGCAGTTGAATGAACTTTTGCAGTTACGGTATTCTGTTCGGTACCAATTTTTTGGGGGGTAGGGGATCCATTTTCCAATTAGTTTTTGAAATATTACAGGATATTTTACAAGATGACCATATTTTTGCACTAAAAAATGAAATTGAAAACAGTTACTCGGCAAAATAAAGTATGCATAAAGATGAACTGTGAATAAACAACTAGTCTTAGTTAAATCGCCTTAATATTATTCAGGTATATTTTCGATGCGGTCATATAATAAGCATAATAACCATCAAGAGCGGGTAAGTTTTTCTCCCATTGAAATCAAATTTGTGTGTGATATTGTACATAAGTATACATACATAAGTAACATCTGCGGTTGTCACGCGATTTTAAAATTATTGGAAAAATGATTATTGGTATCAGGTAAAACGCCATCCCCGTATAAAAGTACAAGAACAACGAAGGAAAGAAAGTGGAATTAATATGACATACATTGTGGTTTTCTTGTTTGTATCTGTTCTGGCGACATTTGGTGTTCAGGGTTCCTGTCCTCCAAGTATTGGTAAGTTCGGCAAATTCTCAGAGTTGTTACGTGAAAATGATATTACAATATAAAAAGAAAACAAATCTTATTATTTCTATCTTTTGCAGGGAATGACGTCTTTGAAGACTTAATGAATGTGATGTTAAAAGTCAAGTGTCAGAAATCAGGTTAGTTTTACCTTCCTGTATTCCTTTAATAATAAAAATAGTAGTTGCAATCAAAATCAGCACATAGACAAATCCTGTCGAGATCGAACGTTCGAATAAAATAAGACAATGAAATCACTGTAATAGTACGACTTACTCGTGTTGTCGTGTAACAAACGCTTTTTCCTTTATTATAAAATTTAAAAAAAATATATAGAAATTGGTCATCAATGATAATAAAAATAATCATAAATATTTGACGTGATAAGAAAGATATGTAAAAGCGTTTGTTAAAAAGTTTGATTCTCAAGTAAGTGACCAGGAATACTGATCTGCGTCTCAAAACAGATGATAAAAATAAATTGTAGAATATTTAATATATATTCGTCTTTATGCATATAATATATTGCAATACTTAATGCCTGATCTTTTTACAGTCAGTAAGCCGAGTTTGCAACCAACTTTCTTTGCAACTTTGACTAAAACCGTTTCACTTGGTTCGAATGCTGTACTCAAATTTGATCGTGTAGTGACAAATATTGGAAATGGATATGATCCAAAATCTGGAGTCTTTACAGTAGGTAAATCAGGACTCTATGAATTTGCTGCTAATTTTATCTCGAATGGTGACAATTGGTTGGAGTTGAACCTAATGAAAAATAGCGATTTCATAGTAAAAGGGCATTCAGCAAAGGCACATGGTACAGCAGGTTCACTTCAGGCCATACTAGAAGTAAAGAAAGGAGACCAAATTTATCTCCGCAATCCCAGGAGCTACGGTGCGCTTCATGGAGACAACTATGCTATGTTTTCCGGTCATTTTTTGCAATAAAACATATTATTAAATTTTATTTCATGTTTATTTTATTTATGTTTTGTCACTGACTGTTTTTACTGTAACAGTTACATGAATCACCAAGTTTCTGATCTTAAGGGATTTCTACAGCTGTCTTGTTTGTTTTGTATATTTTGATAAATAGCGGTTCCTATTGTACCGATTAAGAGAGTATCTTTAGAACATTTTTAGATTATTTTGAAATAACATTATCCAGAATTTTACCTGTGAAATCAATCTCTGGGTTTTTTTTTGTCAAACATTTACGTACAATAACTTACATATATAAATAAAGAAATGTGGTATGATTGCCTATGTTTATTTTATTTACGTATGTTTTACGTATGTTTTACAACTCTTCACAAGAGACCATAATCACACAGAAATTAAGAACTATAGATCACCGTACGGTCTTCAACAATGAGCAAAGCCCATACCGCATAGTCAGCTATAAAAGGCCCTGAAATGGCTATGTAAAACAATTTAAACGAGTAAACTAACGGCCTAGTTTATGTACAAATACGAAAAACAAATATGCAACACAAATGACAACCACTGAACTGTAGGCTCCTGACTTGGGACACGCATATACATACAGAATCAGGGTTAAACATGTTAGCGGGATCCCAACGTTCCCCTGAACCTGAGACAGTGGCATAACAGTACAACATAAGAACGAACTATAAAAATCAGTTAAAAAAGGCTTAACTCATCAGATGTATAAAAAAAAACAAGGGGACTTGGCCGGGTACAAGTACATCCCAACAAAAAAAGACAATATGTACCTATCGGAGAGTACTCGCAGTAAACTGACAGCTAGTTCAAAGCCACTAACAGCTAATAAAAAAATCATGCACCTAAGACTAAATTACCAATCCGTACACTTCCAACATCTAATGGATTCACGCGTCTGGTGTACACTACTAAATTACAATCCTTGTACCTTTGATAACTTTTTAGAGTAAAGACGCCATAAACAGTCTGAGAAAAACATGACCTTGTTCAATGCCAAGATACAGGTATCGACAGATTGTAGATCCATATGCATGTATAAGTATAGATTATAACATGCCCTTTTCCATATTGGCCCTGGTATCATCCCGAGACTCCTATATCGGCCTCGAGACTTTTATAATTGAACTTTTCCCCCTCTTTCCTGCAAAACTTAAACTTACATGTGATAAATAGATTATAACATGTCTTTTCCATATTGGCCCTGGTATCATTCCTCGACCCATATCGGCCCTTGGCTAATGCCTCGAGGCCGATATGGGAGTCTCGGGATGATACCAGTGCCATTATGGAATAGGGCATGTTATAATCTATACATATATAATTAAAGTCGTTCTCCAACGTTGTGATGGCCTCCCACGTTTCTACACGTACAGGAATAGAAAACTGTTAATAAACAAAACAATTATTTTGATATTAACCCTTAATTAACAGTTATTTTCCTTGCAATATTGTGCACAATTTAAAAAAAAATGTATATCAAGAACCAGAAGTTGTATGCATAGGACCTTTCTCGAAAATCTGTGGTTCATTCGATACCTTATTGCACCCGTCAAAGTTCATTGGTTGAAAAGAGTCTTTAAGTCTACATGTCAAGCCTGAATTTTTAAGAAAACGGTTAGAGATAATTGCATACAAACAACGTATAAAACGTTCCTATCGAAGAGCTTTACATTTCGTGCATTGTTCCTCTCGAAGATCTCTATATTGCGTGCATTATACCCAAAACTGGCCGACCATTTGTTCAAATGTACGAACAGATAATTCTTTTAAGTATACTTTTATGTGTACATCTTTGTACCTACTATAAAACTAAAAAAACAATATCAGTATTTTGAAACCTTCAATTAGATGTCAATGTAAAGGTCGTGAGAAAATTTCACCTTCACCTTCAAAAGATAATATAACCTTGACCTTTTGATCTTTTGAAAGGTCAATCGGTCTTAGGTTGAATGGAAGTAGTGTATCTTCCACTTCCGGTTTTTGATTTTGGTATCCCATCATATATCTAATTAATCCTTGTGACGTCTTTAAAGATTAATAAATGTGATGGTAAAAGTCAAGTGTCAGCAATCAAGTTAGTTTAATCTAGCTTTCGAATTAAATCAGACAGTTACAGTGAGTTGACTGTTAGTGTTGCTCTCAACCAATTGCAACTCATTCAAAATTTTGACCAAATTGCAATTTGTTTTATAAAATCAAATTGTTCAACTGGTCAGAAATTTGAACCAACTGCTGTAGAAAACCACAGCCAAGTCATGAAAGTGCAAGGTGATAAAATAAAACATACTTACAATCCTATAAGACTTTCACTCCACTTTAATGATGTTGTGACAAAATTAGTTTATCAGTTTGTATAGTTATATTATATTCATTTCCATGCTGAAGGGGAACTGTTTATTTGGAATTGCTATTAAATTGTCCAAACTAAGCTTTCATATAGTTTTTCTTTCTAAAAGTATTCTATATTTATAAGAATCAGATATCATTTTAAATAAAACATCATATATTCAGTAAAATATGTGTGAAATAACAATATGCTATTGATAAGTTTTCAGGGGAGATAACCTAAAATATAATTCTTTTGAATAAAGACTTTTTGAAAGAAAAGTTATTATCTTCCCTATGGAAACTTCCTACAAACATATATTGCAATTTTACACATATTTTACTGAATATGTGATGTTTTAATTCACATAATGTCTGATTCTTATAAATAAGAGGAACTGTTTATTTTGAATTGCTATAAAATTGTCCAAACTAAGCTTTCATATAGTTTTTCTTTCTAAAAGTATTCTATATTTATAAGAATCAGACATTATGTGAATTAAAACATCACATATTCAGTAAAATATGTGTAAAATTGCAATATATGTTTGTAGGAAGTTTCCATGGGGGAGATAATAACTTTTCTTTCAAAAAGTCTTTATTCAATAGAATAATATTTTAGGTTATCTCCCCTGAAAACTTATCAATAGCATATTGTTATTTCACACATATTTTACTGAATATATGATGTTTTATTTAAAATGATATCTGATTCTTATAAATATAGAATACTTTTAGAAAGAAAAACTATATGAAAGCTTAGTTTGGACAATTTTATAGCAATTCAAAATAAACAGTTCCTCTTCAGCATGGAAATGAATATAATATAACTATACAAACTGATAAACTGATTTTGTCACAACATCATTAAAGTGGAGTTAAAGTCTTATTGGATTGTAAGTATATTTTATTTTATCACCTTGCACTTTCACATTTTGACTGAACAATTTGTTCAATATTCTGACCAGTTGAACAATTTGGTTTAATAAAACAAATTGCAATTGGGTCAAAATTTTGAATGAGTTGCAATTGGTGGAGAGCAACACTAACAGTCAACTCACTGTAAATCGTCTAGACTAATTTAAGTCATTGTAATACTTTTTACCTTTGAGACAAATAATCATTCTATTGGTTATAACAACTTCAAAAGATAACAGTAGCCAGGTAAATATTTGTAATATTAATTCAGAACTGTCACAACAGCATGTAAATTTTGGTGTCCTCAAAGGTTTTATACTCGGTCCTCTATTGTTTGTGCTATATATAAACGGCCGGCGTTTCCGTATGCATTGAAAATTGTGAAACAGGCCTTTATGCTGATGTCATCATGACACCACTCTAAAAGACTTCATAAATCAGGGGAAAACATAGAAAATATACATGATGATATTCAAGAAGATTTATACAGGGTTGAAGAGTGGTGCAAAATGAAAAACATGATCATTATAAAATTAATGCAAATAAAACAAAATCTTTGGTTACTGGAACAAAGTAGAAAGAAAACTATTAATGCAGACTTCAAAAGTGTGACAAAATTCTTCATGTGAAAAATTATTAAGTGTTAAAATTGACAGCACACTTTTGGAGAAATCAATTTGACCACGTTTGTGCTAATATGTCATCAAGAATATACTTTCGTAAAGTTTCTAAAATGAAGACATTTTTAGATATTATATATGAATGCAAGGAAAACATATTACAACGATTATGTTCTGTTCCTAATTGACTACAGCCTTCTGTATTATTTGGGGTTAATCATGTTAAAATAAAGGGATAACACGAATGAAGGGGGGGGGGGGGGGGGGGGGGGGGGGGGGGGGGGGTGGGGGGGGATATGAGGGGTCCTGATCCCCGAAAACCCGGGCTTAAAAAACACGAAATCCCGAGGTCTTGAAATTCGAAAAAAGAAATCCCGCGGATCCCGAAAGGGTCAATCCCGAAATCCCGAGCTTAAAACACCCGATCCCGGAGTCCCGATAAAGGTCCTATCCCCCCTCAAGAATTTTAAAACTCCAGAAATGGTCAGCTAGATGCAGATCCTTACCCCCCCTCAGTCTCCTTATTTAAGTAACTTGGCCGGGTGGATTGACAGTTGACAATAGAATCAAATAGCACAAATATAAATTATTTACTTGAAGGACTATCTATAATATATGATCAGAAGGCGGAAAATACCAGACATGCAGGTACACATTCTATCGTAAAGAGATATTTTTGCTCTGCCTGTAGATAATTTGTGTTACAATATTTATGCTTTTTATGCTGCATGATCCTGCATTAACAGCTTGCATTGCAACTGAAATTTTGTTTTTTATGCCCCATTTATGGGCATTATGTTTTCTGGTCTGTGCGTCCGTCCGTCTGTTCGTTCGTTCGTCCGTTCGTCCGTTCGTCCGTCTGTCCCATGTCAGGTTAAAGTTTTTGGTCGAGGTAGTTTTTGATGAAGTTGAAGTCCAATCAACTTGAAACTTAGTATATATGTTCTGCATGATATGATCTTTCTAATTTTAATTCCAAATTAGAGATTTAACCCCATTTTCACGGTCCACTGAACATAGAAAATGATAGTGCGGATGGGGCATCCGTGTACTGGGGACACATTCTTGTTTACATTTTAAAATTTGAAAGATTTGAAATTTTTACTTAATAAATCATAAATTATTTAAAAAATGATTTTTAAACTGCAATTTTTTCAAGTTTAATTTAGTGCTTCTTATATATATATAATATATATATGTTTTGGTATTTCGCAAGATCCATGTATTACTATATATATATATATATATCATGCCATGTTTTATTTGTTATTGCATATGTTTTTATATTCGGTGAAAAGCTCATTAGAACTTATGTTTGTACTGTTTGGCCAATAAAGTTTTACTTACTTAGTTTACCGTTAGTCACTTACATACACTCGTTTCTTTCCCCGTTTCTGAAAGTTCCAACTTTCACCAAACATGCCAAATCAGCCAAAGAAAATGAAGAAGTATTTTGTCAGAGTATCTTTTTTTTTGGATATCCTTTTTTAGCTCACCTGACCTGAAAGGTCAAGTGAGCTTTTCTCATCACTTGGCGTCCGTCGTCCGTCGTCCTGCGTCCGTCGTCTGTTGTCCGTCGTCCGTCGTCCGTAAACTTTTACAAAAATCTTCTCCTCTGAAACTACTGGGCCAAATTCTACCAAACTTGGCCACAATCATCCTTGGGGTATCTAGTTTAAAAAATGTGTGCGTGACCCGTCAAACCAACCAAGATGGCCGCCATGG